>NW_010269282.1:0-14427 GCF_000690775.1 Eurypyga helias
CTTCTACTTCCTTCAACAGTTGCTCTTGATAAGTATGGATATGCCTCCAAGCTTTTTTCATACCTTGCAACATGGATTATGTTGCTGAGCTTCTTTTCAACGATGAAACCTGTTTTTTGGAAAGGTGATTAGACATTATTTTTCACCAGGAACTTTATCTTCAAGTGCTGGAAGATGTGGTCTTAGAAAGCATAATTTTATTTACCCGATTGTATCACTAGTACATGAATATCTGTTGGTATTCCATCAAGCAGGCAGCTGGAGGAAGATGTAGCTATGGAGTTGCCTTCTAACACTTTGGGGTTGTGGGTTTCTGATAATCTTTGTGGAGACTGGATCAAAACCAATGAAATTTGCTGCTTTATTACGCTTGGCTTAATTGCCAAAATATTGTTGATTATTTTTTCATACCTAACATGAACTAAGCGAATCCTTTCAGCTAAAATAATAATTTTAACAGTCTGTATATTTCACCTGAGCTCTCTATTACTGACAAGAAAATATTTAAGGTATCTCACTACATTCTTTTTTATTATTCAAACCTCAATTAAGCTTCCTCATACTGGGGGGACAAATCTGAGTAAGAATTGTAATTATATATGTATTTTAATTGACTTATTTTATCACACTCTAATTTTCCACAAACCACTTGCATATCAAAGTAAAATATCAATGAATGCCCATTCCATAGTCTTAATAAATTTTTAAATAATTTGCTATAACCTATTTTAAGTATCCAGATATCTTGGCACTAACTTTGTCACAGTTCAAATTGCAATACAACTTACCACTTTTGCTGCATGCAAAGGTAATAACAGAAGTTACATTCATATTGACTGCTGCTTGATATTAAGAAAGGTAGTAGACTGTTGGAAACATCTGGCATTTTACTGGAACTGTTATTTAAAATGGGACAGTGGAATCCTCCACATATTCTTCCTGTCTCTATCCTCAGCCATTTTTACTCTTAGTAAAATTGCAGGTGGAAAACTCTAAGGCATTGAAATAACATTGAATTTTCTCTAATTTTCCAGAAACTAGTGTGCAGTACAGTTTAACATCATTCTTATGAATCCAATCTCTTGTTTTCATCTGTGATGAGAATTTTTTATCCGTAGTCTACTTCTATGTTCCCCTGGGTAACTGGTGATAGGACAAGAGAGAATGGCCTCAGATTGCATCAGGGGAGGTTTAGATTAGATATTAGTAAAAACTTCTTCACTGAAAGAGTGGTCAGGCCCTGGAAGGGGGTGGGCCGGGGGGGGGGGGGGGGGACCACCCCCGAGGACGTGCAGACATGGCACTTGAAGACGTGGTCTGGTGGGTACAGTAGTGTTGGGATGATGGTTGGACTGGATGGTCTGATGGGTCTTTTCCAAACTTAGTGATCCTGTGATTCCTTTTCCAAAGTCTTCATTCTTTAAGGTCCAATAGTTGTCTTTTCCAGCAGACAAGATTCCTCTTTGAATTAATGAAAGCATGTTTAAGTTCATATTAAAAAATTGTCCTAATAATGTTTATCTTGCCTTGAAACAATAACTTTTCAATAAGCTTTCTATGCTCATGAAGGAGTCCTCACTTCTTGAAGGAAAATTCCAGTGATGCCCATTATCTACTTCTCTTCACTTCCTGTTTTCCTTGCAAATCTCAGTCACGCTGGGCTCATATTGGTACCCTCATATCCTTAAAAACAAGCATGGCAAGAAAGAGGCTTATCTTCAACATAGAATGATGGAATATGCCGTGGTGGTACCTCTAAGCAGAAGCTTAAACTGCCATATGATATAAACACCCAATTTTTGGTGTTGCTTTTGAAGAAATACATGTATGAAATGAGAGAACCTAGGGGATAAGAGTAATTTTCAGATGTACAGTAAATAAGACTCAGAAAGAAAAATTTAACACTTTGCTTCTGAAGAACAATGGAAACGTAGATACTTCACTGACCAACAGAAGAATTGCCTCAAGCAAAAAAGGAATTATTTGCTTTCCATGAACGTGAAGGGTAGGGTAAGAATTATGAGCCACAGGAAAAAAGACAGACAGATTTAAATTGTGCGTTAAGGCAGCTTTCCTAATGGTAGATAATAAGGCACTCAAATAAATGGTCTGAGGATGATATGGAGTTTCTCTACCCATATCTTGGACAAACACCTGTCACAAATTAAATCAATATTGCTGAGTTTGCCTTACACAGAGGTAGGCTGGATGATTTTTGAATTTCCATTTCAGCCTTATAATTCTGTGACAGTAAATGTCATAAATGAGGATCATGGTTTTAATAAGGAAAAGCGTACCCCTGTGCAGTGCTCATTTATGTGACCACAGAGAAAAATGTTATTTCTGTGTTTTCACCTACACGATTAGTTACAGTTACTAGAAGGAGTGGCCTAGGTTTAGTTTAGAAAGACAGAGATATTTGGTTTGAGATTAACGCTTATGGCAGTCTTTTTGCATCTGTCTGGTGCTGATTTGTAATCATAAACCAGCAAATGACAAAATGATCTGAAATACGTTAATATTCCATATGATATGAGCACCCAGTATGTTGCCAGTGTTGCTTACCTGCTACCAGCACTAGAAAGATCTGTAGTGCTGATGATATGATGTTCTGCAATTCTTTCTTCTGTGACTATTCTTTCATGACCATTCATTTTGGAGAAGAAAATCCTTATGGAGCTAGACAATAGTCACCAGCTTGTATTTCAGAGTGAAGACTGAAGAGCACACTGCTTATCGCCAGTGTAATTGGTAGATTTCTTTTTAATGCCTAAACAAACTCAGAAAAGGAAGCAACTGGAACATCTCCACACTGCTTAGAATATGATTAGTTTATCAGTTACCCTAGATTAGACTAGACGGCACTGGATTAGTTTGCTCTGATGCTGAGATTAGGACAAATGACTAGTCCCACTAAATTCTCTTTTGTTCAATGAAACCTCAATTTTATACTGAGCCATAGCACTTAACAAGAATGCTGCCACGGGACACTGGTAATAAACACTGTTTCATTAGCAAGAAGTTGTGAGTGTATGGTGCTGTCAGAGTTTGCTGTCAAGAAACAGACCGGTCATTAGCATTCTACTAGAAATCACATTTATTCTGATATAATTGAATTCTCTTGTCCTGCACTTCAGTTTCACGGTGGATAATTAGACACCGAGACTCACTATTTAAATAACTTTTTTAATTTATGTGTTGTGCTTGCTTTTTATTTGCTGGATGACATTTCTATTAGAGCTCTAACTTTCTCTAGTAGTTACATTTTTTAGACTTCATGAGTTAAATTGTTACAATTAATGTCTAGTTATATAGATACCAAAACAGTCAGATAGCATGGGGTTGAATCATGAGTGAAGTTATACAATAAGGCCAATGGTTCAGAAGTTCAAAGCAAGATCTTTGGGTTTGCTTGTGGCGAAGCAGTAAGAGTGGGCAAGAGCCATCCCGTTATCTCAGTCAGGCGATGCTCTGACTGAGAGAACTGCGTATGAGCAGGGTAAAGCCGTAGCTAATTGAGGCATTAGTGACCTAGACTGCACGCACACTGCCTTGGAAAAATGTTCTGCTGCAGCTTGGTATCTGAAGCGAAAAGGTTGTGCCAAAATTTCTTGTTGGGAGGCATAAAACATTCGTTGTCGGCAGACGCTTACTTGGCAGTTTTAAACACAAAATAAAAGGCAGCTGACATCTGTTCTGACTTTGCTAATCTCCTTTCTCTCTTCTAGCAGAAATCAAAGCCATTTTCACTGTGTTTTTCCTTTATTCTTGGGAATGAAGCATTTGCTTCTTTCATTAGTGAGACTTTTCCTAAAACTTTTCCACCCGGCCTTCTGTATCCAACATTCTGCACTGTACTTCTGTTTCATATCGGAGCACAAATAGCTACAGAATCACAGAATGGTTTGGGCTGGAAGGGACCTGAAAGATCATCTAGTTCCAACCCCCCTGCCATGGGCAGGGACACCTTCCACTAGACCAGGTTGCTCCAAGCCTCATCCAGCCCGGCCTTAAACACTTCCAGGGATTCGGCATCCACAGCTTTTCTGGGCAACCCATTCTAGTTCTTCACCAGAAGCACCAGAAGTCGTAATAACTTTTGTATGAGCCTTGTGATCATTTCTCCAGCAGGTCTGTTGATAGCGAAAACTTGCATAAACTTAGGAAAAAAACCCACCCCAAGTGTTTTTTCTTATCCTTCCTTTTCATATCCAATATTTCCGTCTACACTAAGTAGTTTTCTTCTACACCGTCAGATGGAAATTGTCATAGTTGTAACCTGCTGGGTGAAACACAACACAGTACAAATGAGGTATTCCCTGTTTAATGTTTGAGAATATTTATATTTCAAACTTATTTTAATGTTAAAGGAAAATGCTACTTTTCCCCAAATATGATTTTGTTCTGTTTTCATTCTTCCATGTCCTGGGGCCATTTTACAAAAAATGTATTAATTTCATGCTGCATAAGCAAGTGAAAAAGACGTATTTGTTAAGATTAGAGTAGATCAGACCAGTCACTGCTGATAGAACACAAAGTTATTGGGAGCCTTTGAAATTCTCATTGACCAGATTTGGAAAAAAACAGCATTTGTTGTTTACAACAGGAGCAGCTGGATGCTTGAAAATCTGGTCTTTTCATTTGTATGCTTTAGGCCGTTTTCTAAACAGAGAATTTACCCTGGCTTTGTTAAAGTAACCTCGGGGCTTATCTACATGGGTATGCTTGTGAGGAATAAGTTAGGGTATGAATTTTTAAGTGTCACAGCTGGTTCCCACAGAGATCATACACTGGGATGTGAGTGCCTTGCTGTAGTTAAGGTTCACCTACCAACAGAAGAACCTGTTTTTTCTGCATTTTTCAGCTATGTAGTCAATTTATCCTCAAAAATTCATGTTCATTGAGTTTTTTCTTTGTTTCTCAGCTATTGAAATTGGTTTGTTATCTCTTCCTACAAACTTTTTCTGTCATTATTAGAGAGAATATTTCTGGTGTGAGTACAATATTTTTGTAATATTACACCAAACTGATTTTCACTTCTGACACAGCTTGTGTGCTTCTGTATTATATATTGTGTGTTTAAAAAATAAAGGGAGGATTTAATTTTTTTTTTCCCCAGGTATGTTAAAGAAATTAGGAACTCCAATCTGAAGCTCTTTTAAAATCTATTTCTGGAATATATCTGCGTGCTTAGTACTGACCCCTGAAGTAAAAAAAATCATCACAGAGCATCCGATTGAACCTTTCCAGTTCTGCTCCTGCAGAGTTTAATGGAAATTGTGACATCCACAGTGGTTGATGGGGTGCTCAGCTCCCTTAGCTGGCACACACAACTTTTTTCTTTTTTTAAGTGGAAGCATAAGTCAATTTTCTTTATTTTCACTGTAAATTTTCTAGTTGTGAAGAGATAAAGATGTAGCAGGAAATCTATTGAAATTACATCTGTATGTTAACTATTAATTTTTGTTATTCCCCTCATCTCTTCAATGTAGAAATAAGAAGTCCCCCACAATCTCTCTCTCTCCCTCTCCAGTGGGTAAGCTTGCAAAACATACAAAATACTGAACTCCCTATTTAATAAATTTATTTCCTTTGTGCAACAGGAAGCACTTGTGTTTTCATTATTTTCTCTACTTAATGGGATTTTTCCACTTCATGTGTGAATTGACTTTAGTATGTAGTTGTTCAGATGCACAGTTTTCAGGTAATGTACCAGAGAAGCTAAAAATCTGCCACCTGATCACTGGGACTGGGAGAAACAGAAACGTGTGGCAGCCTGGTAATAACTCCAGTTAAAAAAGTAGCAGACTTGGTTGATGTAAATCTCCTCTTTTTTCTATATTAGCTTGACTGTTTGCCATGATACCTAAGAATGATGGCAACAACTCTGAAACAGCACTTTGCTAACAAGGAGAAGAGCAGAAAAATACCCTACACTCTTGCTTGGGAAAATACTTAAAATGGGTTTAAATTGAAAGTGGGTAGATATAGATTAGATGTCAGGAAAAAATTCTTCCCAGAGAGGGTGGGGAGGCACTGGGACAGGTTGCCCAGAGAAGCTGTGGTTGCCCCATCCCTGGGAGTGTCCAAGGCCAGGCTGGACGAGGCTTGGAGCAACCTGGGCTATGGAAGATGTCCCTGTCCATGGCAGGGGGTGGGACTGGGTGGATTTTAAGATCCCTTACAACCCAAACCATTCCATGCTTCCATGATTACGCTATTCATTAGTCTCAGTGTGCATGGGAATTGTTTATGTGTACTCGCTAGAAAACATTAAGGTGGACCAGCTGGGATGAGTCTGTGAGTGCTGCGTGTGTGTAGTAAGCATCGAGCTGCACCAGCTGGCAAGTTGCTATGCAAGTTCATTACCACCTTTTGAAACTGCACCCAGGAAAGAGGTGGCTGTGTCCTGCAGCCAGGGCAGGGGGCCCTGGAACCAGGGGCACCAGGTTGGGTCCAGCAGCTGGGCAGGAGAAGGACCTGGGATGGAACAGCAGGAACAGGTGGCCGTGCTCCAAACACCCCCTAACAGCATCTTGATAATTTCTTCCTCTTTTCAAATTGCGTAACTCCAGAGAAGCTCATGTCAACCCCTTCATTGTCTACCGTTCCCCAGTTCACTTGGGACACAAAGTTTTTTAATAACGTGGCTTCAGTTGCACAGGGAGGTGTGGTAAACGGTTTAAAGCTGCTGGTACCTGATATACTAAATCAGAAGAAGAAGTAGACATTTACTTTTACGTGCTGTAAATATCTGTATTATGAGATATGGGCACGTGACTGATTTGAAGTGCTGTTGATGACCATCTCCCTGACCTTTCAGGATAAACCAGATATTTAACCAAGCTTACCTGAAGAAATCTCTAATTTATCTTTCTTTGTGTTGAAGCTGTTATAATGGTTAATTCAAAGAATGATTTCTTCAAATTATTCTATCAGGTATCTATCAGCTATTTTAATTAGATACTGCTATGTGACATCTGTTTTACAGCTGTTTTGGTAACAGGTAGGAATGTGGCATTATTCATTAAGAGAGGTATAGAAAACACTGTTTTGAGTTAGTAAAGGGGTCAGAGAAGATCAGCAAAGTGAAAGATAAGATGAAAAAGTTCTTAAGAAACCACTAAGAAACCCACTGAAGCATTCTTCATCTAGAAAGAGCATGAAAATGCCTTCACATAGAATCATAGAATTATAGAATCATTTAGGTTGGAAGGGACCTTAAAGATCATCTAGTTCCAAACTCCAGCCCTCTGATAATCTGACACCTTCCACTAGACCAGGTGGCTCCAAGCCTCATCCAGCCTGGCCTTGGACACTCCCAGGGATGGGGCATCCACAGCTTCTCTGGGCAACCTGTCCCAGTGCCTCCCCACCCTCTGCAGGAAGAATTTCTTCCTGATGTTTAATATAATTCTTTCAATTTAAACCTGTTACTCCTTGTCCTGTCACTACAGGGCATTGTAAAAAGTCCCCTCCCCGCTTCACATGTTGTGTCATGATGAAAGTGTCTTTTGTGGCCCAATCTTCTCATTCAAGAACTAATTTCTGACAGCTGTTCATTCAAATATTTGAACGGACAGGGAATCTATTAACTGCATTATTCCCTCCCTTAGTAGGGTAACATTTCTACTCTCTCTTTCCTAATACTTCCTTTTCTTAGAATTTCATCCTTGTTCTCTTCCACAAACACAGGGTCAGCTCCCATTGCTGGTTCATCTACCAAGACAGAATTATGCTTTCAGCGCTTAGCAAAAGTACCCTTGTGCTGTTGCTTTTTCTCTACTGCGTTTTCAGCTATTACCACCGTGAATGTTCTGGGGAGAGGCACAGTAATGACAGCCAGGAGAGCTCCAGGGTCATTATCGCAAGGCTGCTTCTTTGCAACGCTTGGGCACACCTGCAGAGACTCCTCTAGCTGCAGGAACAAGAGGTTGTTCACACGTGCTGGACAACTGCTGAGGTAGATTTCAGCCCAGAACAGCCTGGAACCTCCAGTTTCTGTCACAGAGAGCTTTGACTGACTTGCTATCAGCAGTTATCATTCTCATCTAGCTTTGGAGCAGCACCCGATGCACAAAATACTATAATAGTCTTCTGGACAACTGATCTTTTGCAATCCATCCCACCTTATTCACTTAAATGACCCGTCCCCAGTCACTGGAGAGCACATGGCAAATTCTGAAAAAAAACCAAACCCTAAAGGTTTAATCAAAACTGAGCAATTCGCCAACAACATAAAATAAACCTTGGAGTTCCTACAGCCTCACCCCAAAGTCGCTGCCTGTGTTTCTTGTTGGGGGTGGTGGTGGAAATAACTTTAGATGTGAATGCTGTATCATGTCTTATTCATGCAACCAGCTAAGCTCTGATAAACGCTCTCTGCTCACCTGCAGAAGAGCACAGTGGATGGAGTCAGAACTCCAGGAACACAATTATGGAGTTAGAAGGAGGGACAACCTGTCCAGGACCTTTCCATCCTCAGCCCCCCTGTTCAGGCACGAAGCCCTTCAAGGCTGAGATCGAGGGGTAGATGCAGGGTAAGCAGGGTGTCTGAGGAGCTGCTGGGCCAATCCACCTTGTATCTGTGTATACACACACATGTTATTAGCAGACGTCCATCCTGCTCATCCAGAGAGCAGAACAGGATGAAGTCCCTGGAGGTCTCTGGATGTGTATGGCTGATCCCTGTGTTTGCCTGTGCTGATCCATGTGGCTGGCTGTGTATATATAGTGTATATACGGCTGGGGATGGGGCCAGGCTCTTCTCAGTGGTGTCCAGTGACAGGACGGGGGGCAATGGCCATAAACTGGAAAACAGAAGGTTCAGCCTGACCATGAGGAAACCCTTCTTCACTGTGAGGGTGACAGAGCCCTGAACAGGCTGCCCAGAGAGATGGGGGAGTCTCCTTCCCTGGAGACTTTCCAAAGCCGCCTGGACTTGTTCCTGTGTGATCTACTCCAGGGCATCCTGCTGTGGCAGGGGGGGTGGACTAGATGATCTCTAGAGGTCACTCCCAAGCCGTTCCACTCCGTGGAATCTGTGAATCTGTAACTTTCCTGTGCCATCTCCATTGCAGTTTCCAAGTCAAACTTCCCACCATTTTAAAGAAGGCTCAAACTGCAAATAGTTCCTGAAACCATTTTGAATTTTTACCTATTTCAGACTGACTTTCCAGGAACAGTTGATGAGGAAGAGTTGGTTTCATTCCACAGAAGACTGATCCAGACTTTACACTGAGCTGCTGAGAGCCAAAGGTGTTGATGTGCTGGTGGGATGGTAAGGTGGAAAACACAACACTTGGAGGTTACAACAATCCCTGGAGTGCTTTTCCCTTTCCTAGGATCTGGCCTTTGTTCCCCACATCCTGAAGGAGACCTTTTTGTCTTGCAGTGAAGCAGTCTGCCACCTCAAGCACATTTCAGATGGAGTGAAATGGCCTGGACAGCTGTTACTGCGAGCTGAAAACTTCCCGTTCATGCTTTAACAGTCTTTTTCATAGAATTGCTTTTCAATCACAATTCATGCAAAACTGTGCTTTGGGCCTGCCCATGGCATTTTTCCACTTATTCTCCCTTTGTTCCACTGCACCACAACAGTCTCCACCCAGGTCTGCTCTCTCACTTCTTTATCTCTGGGATTTCTTAAGGAGTAGGTGACCCAGGGCTTATGCTTTCCTTTATGCCTTTGTCACTGAGTTGCACTAGTGTAAGTGACTGTTTTTAGGCAAATGAGGCTAGTCTAGGAAGTTTTAAACCAGGATTTCTCAAACTTTTTTACTCTTGTGTAGTAAAGGCTCATAGGCTTACTAGGGCAAGCCTGTGGTTATGCAGAGCACAATCGCAAAACATCACACTGATGTGTATCTCCAGCTACAGAAAAAACAAATTGGTATTTAGCTCTTTTAAAAGTGTGGATGAACTTCTTGATTTAACACAACTAAGCATCACAGATTTGAAGCATTTATTTTGTCTTCAGCATCTCCACCACTGCTTCTTTAGTTCTGCTGGACCACCTGTTACATTAAGAACCATTTTATCTTTTTCAAACGCAGATCCATTTTGCTTGTGTGCTAAAACGATGTTGCATATTACAAATCTCAATTGTTGCACATATTGTCGTTCAAACTGTATTGACAGGCTAACAGCATCTGAATCCAGGCAGAAAATAAATTTTGTATTTCATCACAAGGAAAGAGGATTTAATGTTCTTTTCTATAATAAAGAGGTTATACCATTATGTTTAGTTTTAACCCTGTAACTCTCTGGTCCAGAAATAACCAGTGTAAATAAGCAGTTTGAAAAGTGTTATTTCTATGTAGTCTGAGTCCTTTCAAAATATGGAAAAAAATAGGAAATATATAAACCTTTTTTTTTTTTTAATATTATATTGACAGATTATGTCATTTAATAAAATATAATAATGTAATATAATGTAGTATAATTTATTTTTGGCTCATGTTTTCTCTTTTTTTTTCTATAAAGTCATGTAGATGTAAATATTTTTTTTCTTTTACTACAAGAAGCTGTAGGCAAATTTGGAGCTCTCCACGATTTAGTAATGGTGTTCAGTGTTTTTTTCACTTAGGGTCTACAAGATAAGAAATATGTGTTGTTTTCTTCATTAGTCCCTTTGTAGAGATGACTGATGGAGGAAAAATGTTCTTTATAAAATTTGAATGTAACTACGGCAACGTGTAACTTGGGGAGAGAGAGAAAGAGACTGGCCCCTGGGCACAGTTTATTTATAAGAAGAAAACTGTACTAAGGAAATGATATATCTATGAAAGTTGTGAGGCAAAGAATTTAAAATGGGACAAGTATTCCCTGTGCATTCCCATAACTGTCATTCATTTAAGAAATGGGGAAATAAGCTGGAAATAATATTTTCCTGATATTTGCATGCTCTCTTCTGTAATCTGTATCTTCTAATTCTACAGAATTTATTAATTGGTGGCTTGCTGGTCAAGGAGTGCTGTGTGGCACAAAACAGGTTAACTTAGGTCATGTACAGTAGAATGAAAGGCAACAAATACAAATTCTAACAGTTTTACTGGGACTTGTACTTCTCCTCTAGACTTCACAAGTGAGCAGTGATCTGTAAAAACAGTTTCAGATGAACAGGTTGGGAAATCCAGATTTCTCATCCAAATGCTACAGGAGTGCTGCAGTCAAATTTGATCTTAAGGGTAATTGATCTTTACAATCCAATAGAAATTGTGTGGGTTTTTAAGAAAACTAATTATTCCTTGTTGCTATAGTATCCTAAAATTTTTGACAGGGAGATGGGGAGTGAGAATCTGTGAATGAAACAGAATGACATATTTTTTACCCATAGGATGAAAAAAAAAAAAAAAAACAAATTAAAAAAATATATGTCTTTGAGAAAGAAGTTAGAAAGAAACTTGAACTGGTAGGACCTCTCTGAATGAAATTCTTTTTACCACAGCTGCCTCTTCTGTAAAATGGGTATGATGATCTGTGAAAGAAGGTTGGAAAGTGCAGCTCTTTTCGTAAAGAATGAGAGACTTACTGGAACTCACTACTCAAATCCTCTCCTCAAACTCAATTTGCCTTCTCCATGCAAGATATTAATTCCCCACATCAGTACAACAATAATTATGTTAAATATGATGAAATGCTGTATGCTTTGGTTACTGAGGTGCATGCAGGAACTGAGCAAATTGGGCAGAAAATTCTCCCTTCCCACTCGGGGGACAAGCTTTGACCAAAGTAGTGTGACCGTGACTCTGCGTGACACGAGCCACATTAATCACATACGAGGTATGATGTTATTTCTGTGCACACCCCGTGGTCTGACAGATGTGCAGTGCTCCTGTGACTCCAGCATGATTGACGTGCTGGCCCCACACATCCCTCACGCACATGCCTAGATTAAAGAAAGGTCTCTAGGACTGAAATAAGGCTCTTGTTTTGCATAAGAAATATGTCTGGATAGGTAGAGGAAGAAAATGATTCTATGATTTTAAAATGTGGTACACAAGAAAATACACACTCTGCATACTTTATCTCATTTTTAACTCGTATTAAGGTGTGAGCATGCCTTTTAGAGATATTTTTAACAGAGTCTATGGGTTATTTGGCTTTGCTGTCACTTGCCAGATAAGTGAATTATTGTGCTCCTCAAGAATGTCTCTGAAAGTGAGTGCTTTCCACATGGTAGATGGCAGGTCATGTGTCCAGCATAGACGTGAGGAAACTGACTCCTACTAGGCCATGTAAGAAGGAGGGACCTGTGATCTGGGAGTAACTTTAAGTGACCAAGTAAGACTTATAAATGTTATTTAGACACTGTGGGCTTCCCTCTAAAGAAATACTTCCATCCGGATATGGATGGAGTCACTAGACCAAGGCTGTGACCAGTTCTCTCCAGATCAGAGGGTTAAGTGTTAAATGCCTTCATATTGATGATTTTTGTGTGCGTTTATCTATGTGTTGATGCTTTTAGAGAAGAAACTTACATGCACATGTATGTATTTTTCCAGCTGTACATACTGAAAAAACAAGGAATAGCTAGAATAAATAACTTACCTGAGGTTACTCAGGAATTAGTAATACAGGGTGGAAAGAACCTCTTTGCTGTTTGATCTGTAAAATTATGCTCTCTCCCTGTATGCTCTGCACAGTCACATTCTGCAAAGTCTTTTCCAAACTACCAGAACTCAAGAGTGACTGTTGCTGATGATGGGGAATGGCTCAGCTTAGGGAACACCCTAACCTGTCCATCTCACTTCGATTTTCCAAGACACTAATGCAATGGGCTGAACTGGTGAAGTTTTACTTAGTCATACTTTATATCACAATGCTTCTTAACCTGACGATGAGAAACATGGCGGAAACAATTTGAAAAGCAAACATCTGAATGCCTATGGTGGTAGCAATGGTTACATGTCTGGTCTCATTTGTGGCCCCGAGGAATTTTGGTGGCATTTAGAAATGCATTCATATTTAACGTGAGCTTCAGTGCGCATGTGGGAACACAGCAAATAAGCTGCTTGTAGGTAAATCACTTGTCGAAACTAGCAATTGTTTTTATTTCCTCTTAAAGACACACTCTGTGAATTCAAATATATGCCTGAAAATCTCTGCCTCAGCTCCTCCTTTCTTTCGATCCTCTGATACATAGATTTACATCTTGAGCTTTTGGCTTGAAAGAACCAAGAATTACCATTAAGAGCTGTCCTACCTTACCCCGAGTGGGATTCCTCGGACTTACTGTGATGCAAACAAAAAACAGCTACGCTAGGCAAAACAGCTACCGTGCAAAAAAAAAGCTTAAGTTGTGAATGCTGGCGGGCGGCAGACAAATGTGTGTGTGTGAGTATACAAATGAGTGAGGGAGTGAGATAACCCAGCAGGGTAAATGCTGTGGTCCTTAAATAAGCCCTGTTAAGCAGACAGAGTATGGATGCGCTTGAGCTCTGTGAGAAGCTGGAGCAAGGAAAAGAGTGCTTTATTTTGATACTGCAGTGTTTTCTTATTTCATAGAATCATGGAGTGGTTTGGGTTGGAAGGAACCTTAAAGATCACCTAGTTCCAAGCCCCTTGTCATGGGCAGGGACATCTTCTACTAGAAGGTCCACAGCTACCAGCAGAACTGCGCTAAATGCTCCAAGCTGACAGTCCTTGGAGGGTAGCAATGGGGTACAAGAGAAAATGCATGCAGCCTAAAGAGATATGGTATCCACCCTCACTGATTCAGAATAAGCATATTGTACAAGGTGAAATACGGTTTGATTTGCTGTGCCTCTCAGGAAATAATCCAAGTTCTGACAGACTGGCTGGATGACTCATGTATATTAGAGGAGTGTTCTCATACCTTTACAGCATTTTGAAGACACAAGGCAGGCACAATATCAAGGAAAGATGGCTAACTACAGTGCTACTGTGGAAGCAGAAATTAGTGACCCAAGTTTTACTTTAGTTTGCCAATGAAATGTCTTGTGGCTGACTTACAGCATTAAAAGTTTGCCAGTTACTGTAGGAGTTTCCTGTCACCAAGATGTAGCAGCATCATGGTGGTGGCTTTCAGCTTGCTAAACACAATAATCCTGGGACATGTGAGAGACTTTGCTGGCTGTTGCTACCAGGGGAGCACAAGTCTCCCACCTACTATTGCTACAACCAGTCTCATGAGAGTGTCAGAAACAGAAACCAAAAGAAGTTCTTCATGTAAACTAAATTTCTGAGCAGTATTTCATTCCTGCAGAAAGAATGAACAGTGCTCCCTACCACAAACCAAGCTGAGTTCATGTATATCATAGAATCATGGAATCACAGAGTGGTTTGGGTTGGAGGGACCTCAAAGCCCACCCAGCATCTCCCCTCTGCCATGGGCAAGGACACCCTCCACTAGATCAGGTTGCTCAAAGCCTCTTCCAGCCGGGACTCGGACAATTCCAGGGA
>NW_010269282.1:14447-26097 GCF_000690775.1 Eurypyga helias
TCCCAGTGCCTCACCACCCTCTCTGTGAAGAATTTCTTCCTCATTCCCAATCTCCCTCTCTCTTTCAATTTAAACCCATTACCCCTTGTCCTGTCACTACAGGCCCTTGGGAAAAGCATCCCAGCTTCCTTGTAGCCCCCCAGGCACTGGAAGGGGCTCGGAGGTCTCCCCGGAGCTTCCCTTCTCCAGGCTGAACCCCCCAACTCCCCCAGCCTGTCCCCATAGCAGAGGGGCTCCAGCCCTCGGAGCATCTCCGGGGCCTCCTCTGGACTCGCTCCAACAGCTCCATGTCCTTCTGCTGTTGGGGGCCCCAGAGCTGGACGCAGAACTGAAGGGAGATTCTCCTCAGAGCAGAGCAGAGGGGGAGAATCACTTTCCTCACCCCCCTGGCCATGTTCTCATACAGCTGACTGGGGTAATGGCCTTAAAGAAGATAGGAAGCTGGTGCTGTGCTAGGTTTGTTTAACCGTATTGTGTGCGTTTTCTCTGAAGTTCTTGCAGTGCTGAGAATGCTAAGGTATTTTACCACAACAGTCTTCCCCCATGACTGTGCAATACTAGTGCACATGCAGTACGAGCGTCCTAGATAGCGGGCACCGCTGTGTTTGGTCCTTGGGAACAAACAGTGATCTGACAGCTTCTGCAATTACAATCCTCCTTCCCGCCTGTGGTCAGTGAGTCTGAATGCTGACTTTGAACTGTTTGTAAAGGTTTCCTGGGACCTTCCCAAGTAGTTGTGAATGTCTGACAAATTAGGCTAGAGCTCTTGCAAATAACGGCGCTGGAGAATACTGATTGTGCTGTCACAAACAGTCAGAAACAAATCAGCTTAGCCAGGATTGCCAACCAACCGAGATGCCAGGCTGTGGGTTTGCAGAGCTTCATCTTGGACTGTGTGCTGCCTTGTATCTGTGCTGCTGTAATAAGACTTTGGTGATAAATTTGCAGAGCAGTAATAGATATCTACTTTTTCATATGCTAGTCTTTTTGCTTTAATAGAACATTTGATAAAAAGTAACAGGTAAACTGTCATTTACACTGTAAAACAGAGAAAACCATTTTGTATTATAAGTGACTGTCGACATGCAAAGTAAGGAAAAGGTCATTGGGCCTGTGGCTTAAATGAAATGGAATTATGTGGAGGGAATGCCATCAAATTGTTTGCTTATTCACTCTACAGTGTGCCCTGAAGTTCATCAGATTGCACATCGAGAACTCCCCAGCTGGTTTACAGCAGCTGATTGTCTGACCTCGTCACACCATAGTTCAAATTTTAATTAGTGCTAGAGTTGAGAATGGCACTGTAATCTGCATTTAGTAAGCTGTCTTCCCAAAAAGCTGTAATCAGCTTGATTTCTACACCACTTCTGCTGCATATTGGCAGCTAAAGGAAGTATTTAGCAAATCCATCATATTTAGCAAAGTTAGGTTTAATTGAACTTGACGAAAATGAGATAATCTTGAAAGTCTGGAAAGATAAAACTAGGGGGAGAAAATTACCCTGCCTGGAGGAGTTACAACTTGATCACTAAGCCACAAAGCCTGCGTGAGGGCAAGCCAAGGTGCTTAGCAATAAGCTCACTTTGAATCTGCAACAGACTAAAAAAGCACCGTGGTGGGTCAGCACAGCCAGCCCATTGTTTGTCAGCACGCACGGTGACACGGTCCCTCGTCTAGGGCAGGGTAGGGAATCTCGGGCAGTTTTAAATGCTCATTAAAGCAAGTCGCTGTGTCCACAGACAAACAGGCTCCCCAATATTTGGTTGCAAGATCTGTTGTCTGTGCTGCAATTGTAATTACCTGATAGTTGTGTAGTGTGCCAAGAGCAGAAATGTAATTGCACCATCCTCTGATACTCATTCTCATCCAGCCTGCAGGTCCACACTGCAGGTGCTTTTCTCTGCTTGTCAAAGCCTTGCAATCTCTACCTATACCAAATTACATCTGCAATTTTCAACTTCCAGCTACAACTGTGGCTCTGAATTACTTTTATGTGACGTGGCCATCACCCCTCCAGCAGTGTGAACCCCTGCAGATACAAAACTTTTCTTGCATTTCTAGGGATTAGCACTAGATGTCAGTGCTCTGGTAACTAAAAGAAGTTTTAAATCACCTTTCTGAAATAAAACACCACCAAGAAGGATGAAGAACGGCTTCTGGATCCATGGCGGTCAGGGGGAGAATTACCATTACTGCTGAATTTCTTGGGGCAGTGCACCACTGTGCCAGTTGACCACATCTGAGAAACACTGGCTTCTTAATCTGCCTTGGAGTTCGTGTTTTACTGAGGAAGAGAGCGAGCAGTGCCCACGTAAAGGCAAAGTGGGAAGCAAAGAAGTAGAGTAATTTAGTTTTAGTCTTCCTATGACCCTCAAAGACGACACAAACTGCAGTAATTGCTGTATGGCACTGAGAGGGAAGGTAGGCTTCTGGGCAAGGGATCTCCATGCGAGGGGTGGCAGCTTCCCAGAGAGCTCCTATTTTGTTCCCAGCAACAACCAAAGTTGTGTTCACACATGCGCTGGTTCAGTATCACAATGCTGTCTTGCGCAAAGCTGTTATCTCCATTCTTGGTCTGCACATATCCTGTAAGTGATGGGTTTATGCATACTGTATGAAGCGATGGCTTCTTCTGGACTTCCCCAGAAGGTATTTGAAGCCTACCCGCTCTCCTGAAAAAGGTGATTTTACAGTAAGTAAACACGATTTTAATTTCCAACTTGAGTGTCAGTGGTTTCACAGTTCACTAGCATGGATCTATAATCCAACATACAATACAGGGCTTACCCTCATGAAGATCAAGGCATATCTGCCACCATTTTCCTTAGAAACAACATCACCCTCCAGGGAGTTGTCTTCCTCATTGTGTGCAAAAGAGTTTTTTAATGGAAAAAGACATTTCTTAAACTGAGCCATTAAAAAGAATGTGAAGTAAATCCTTTTACCCAACCCAGTAGCCTGCTCAGAGAGCGATCAAGGTACCACTCACCACACTTATGGGGAGTTATTTCCCCTTTCTCCAGTTTCAAAGGACACTGAAACAAAGGAAAAAACTTCCACTGAGTCCACTTTGCTATAGCTCAAAACCATTTGGGGTACTGGTACCTTAGGCTCAGTCAACTTTACATATGCAAAATTGTAGTTAAATATTCCAGCACATCTAAGGGAAGGAAAGTCAAGTAAGCACTGCAGAGTATTTTAATAAATCAGAGAAGAAAAAGAAACAATAAAAATAAAATAATATTTGCAAAAGGAGTTTATTAATGTTGTAAATTGCATTCACACAAGCACTCAAGAGCTCTCTAAGCAAAATGGAAAACATTCTTTTCTCTTTTACTGACAGATAACTTTTAATTTTTTATGACTGGGCATTGAGATCAATATCAGCCAGTTTTATCTCCCTTGCTTTGCATGTTGGAAAAATACAAAGCCAGGAGACAAACAGCTCCTCTGAAATTGCATTTGTGTTGGCAGTTTATTTTATGTTTCTGTAATTTTATTAAAACCACTTATATACATCCAACATGATTCCACACACAGACTCTGTAAAATGAGCTATTTAAGCTGCAGTGGTTTGCTGTATAAACAAATTTATCAGTGCTAAATTGCCAGTCAGCATGTATGTTGTAGAGAAATGGTAACAAAAAGGTACATATATCTCCTTTCATCTGGCATTTTCTTGTATTTAAATCAAATCGTACTTTTTAAATAGGTATCATTGTTCAGTCAAAAGCTCCACAGTCTTAGTGAAATCCTTGCTGTGTCATTGTCAAGATGAGGAATAAGTGGCTTTCCTTCTACACCAGCCCATACACACAGCTGGAGTACAGAACAACCACTGAAGATGTCTTCAGGCAGTCACATATGACTCAGAGTTCATAGGAGAAATACAATTATTCTAGAAATTTCATGTCCTCCTTTTAATTACCTGAGTTCAGGACTGAAAAAACACTATTATTTCTTTCTGCACCAACACAGGATTAGCAAACTCGAGCTCCTGCAAAGACTCAGTGCTGATATGTACTCTCCTCATCTAAAAATACTGGTGGTTGTTTCTCCTGTGACACTGTGTGTACACCTGAACAAGCAACACAATGATAGACAAGAAGCCATGGGCACAAGTCGTGACATGGGAATTTCCCATAAGATATAAGGAAAACCCTTTTTAGTGAGATGGTGACCCAACACTTAAATAAGTCCCTAGAGGGGCCGTGAAATCTCCATCCTTAGAGATATTCAAAACTCAACTCAGCAAGGCCCTGAATCATCTGATCTGATAGGCCATGCCATGAGCAGAGGTCTGGACTAGATGACCTGCCTCCCCAGAGGTCCCTTCCCACTTAAATGTATCCCTGATTCTATGAGTCTAACTGGAGAAGAACAAGAGAAAAAAAGGGAAAAATGTTCCAACTTTATGTCTATGTGTGAAATAAGTAATCTGGGAATCTCATACTGTCCTGTAGCGAAAATAAATTCTCTCTTAATGTTGAAGCACCATATTGAGCTTCTATTTTATTTCATTCTATTTCATTTTTTAGACTCCTCAGTGGTTGGCTATTCCCAACCCAACTTTATCTCTTTTTAGTTATCTTGTTCCATCTGATTGCCTTTCAGGCTTCCCTACAGATGGTGGTACATCCTCTTCTCCTGATGACTCTGCTTTGATGTCTGCATTCATGTGTTTTCAAACAGTGTAATCATTCATGAAGCTCAAGTCAACAGACTTTAATCTCCCTCTGAAGAATGCTGCATAGAGTTGACAGATGTAAGCTAAGGACTCCTCTTTCTGTGAACATGCCTGAGTATAAATATTTTTCTCTAGCACTAACGAGACATGCAAAAGCTAGGGAAAACAGCCTGGTTCCTAGCTTTTCCTTTGTGAGCCTGTAATCCTCCAGAGCACCCTGCAACAACACCAGCCCTTTCTGCAAAGGCAGTTTCTATCTTCAACATCACTTTTTTTCTGGGACAGCTCCTGCCTTTTTATCAGGGTGTAAAACAATAATGGGGTGGGTACTGGCAATTATCTTCCTTTTTTTCCCAGATCCATCTCGTTCAGGAAACTGTTTTGTTCTGGGTTTATTTATTATTATTCTTTTTTTTTTTTTTTGGACCAGACATTTGAAAATGCTGACATGTATTAGGGCTCCCAGATCTGACATTTCCTCAAGGAACCATCTTCCTTGGCAGAAGTCTTCTCCTCTTCCATTATGATCTAAGTCCAAGGAAGCTAAAAATAGTAGAGGATTTCCACCACAGAGGTTGAGACAGAGGAATGCAGAGAGTGAAATAAATGCAGTACAACTATTATCATTGTTCACCAATTGCACTTACAGACACACCATATTGCAGATACTCCTCTGCTTTGGCTTCATGCCTTTAAGATCCCTAGAGAATTGGTTTCAAGATTGGTTTTAAACATTCAGCTGCTTTTCCCTAGATTTCTGTAGGGTGTGTGGGTGTAGAATTATTGATCTAGAGGCCTTCTCAAGCATATGTGCATACATATAAAATATTTTTTATTTAGAAAAAAGTGGCATGTTTTCTTCCTTATTATTTTAAAGGAAACCTCAGTTTTCACTTAGATATGGTTAGCTTTGAGGAGAAAGTGTTCTACCAAATCTGCTCCTGATGGATCTTCTTGGGGATATTCCTGATCAGCATCACATACTCTCTCTCTTTTTTTTTTCTCTTTTCTAAAAATTTTTTTCTAAATTCAGTCCTTCTGTATCATGAAGCTATCACAGATCATGCTGTCCATCTATTCTGCCCTTCTGCCAAATTACTGCCTTTCCTGTATGTAGCCCACACATCCTATCTTATATCTTAAAATCTCTACAGGATTTGGTCTGGAAGTATGTACTGCAAAACTTCCAAAGGTGTTAGTTTGCTTCCCTCAGACTCATTGTGAACGGCTTCTTTATGTTACTGCAAATGCCCTCATGTTTTTCTAATACTGAAACATTATTTGGTGGTTTGTTTTTGGTTTACTTTGGGGAGTAAAAAAACAAGTGTAACCCTGTATATGACGTGTGTATTGGGATTGAAATCTACAGATGTCTACAGCATGGGTGTGCATGTTCACATGTTTTTGAGAGTGTGTCTGAGAGTATGTATTTTTCACTGCCTATAGGTACACATATAGAATCATAGAATCATATTATGCCATCTGGCTTTGGTTTAGTATTTTTTGTATCAGATGAGATCTCAGTTATGAATGAAATTACATCAGTAGAGAAGATTGTATCAAAGCCAATGAGCTCATTAAAAACGACCACTATTCCAGCAGTGTATCTATACTGCAAAGTGGTAGGACGATTCCCAAGTGAGCTTTGAACAAGCTACCTAGTTGTGAACATACAAAGGTTAACATGAGCTTTATCTTCTAATTCTTCTATCTATCTATCTATCTATCTATCTATCTATCTATCTATTTATAAGAAATATCCAGTCATATTTTTTCTTTCAGCTGGTGGACAGAAAATAAACGCGTTGGTTTAGATTTGCAGAAGTTGTGACTGTAAGGGATTTTTAAGAGATTAAGTTACTTTGCGCTGAATCCCAAACTGCTCTGTTAAATTGCCCTGAGACACCAGATTACTGCTTTTACATGTAATATGGGTTTGTCTGAACTTTGCTTCACTTCACAGGTCCTAGTCATCCAAAAATGTGTGAAGACTTCAGCTTAATGAAACAAAAGCTCATTATTGGTATTTGTAGTAACTGAGCAAGCTTTCTTCTTTGGCGCAATGTGGATTCTGCAGAATAAACCTCCTCTTTAACGACTTCACGTAGACAGGTGTAACACTTGGTTTATCTGCTATTGGTACATTTGCATTTGTCGTGGTTTAACTCCGGCTAGCAAAATACCACAAAGACGGTCTCACAAATTCTCCCCTCCTCCAGTGGAGGGGACGAATTGGAGGAAAAAGAAATAAGGAAGCTCGTAAAACTGAGATAAGAACTGTTTACTAATTAAATCTAAATTAATATATACAAGTGCTACTAATAATAAATAATTAAACCAACAGAAAATAACACCAATGATACAGTATGATACAATTCCTCACCACCCACTGACCAATGCACAACAGGTGCTGAGCAGTGGGAGTCAGACCCAGAGAGCCCGAGAGCTGCAGCCCAAGCACTGCTGCAGCAGATTCTGAGGAACCCTCTCAGCGATAGTGTGATTGGGAAAACTAAACAAACCCACCAACTTCCTCACGAACGAGCCAGCACAGGAGTTAGCGAAGCAGCTAAGGCAGGAGTCAGGAGAGTGTCAGCAAGTGTATGGGAGTGAACGAGAGAGAGTAAAGGAGAAAGTAATGGTGACCGAACCCCCTCCTCGCCTCTGCCCCCAGCATGACGTACTATGGGATGAAACACTCCCTTGGTCAGTTGGGGTCAGGTGCCTGAACTGTGTGTCCCAGCACTGCCTGTAGCGAGACCGCGAGAGCTGGGAACGCAGCTGCAGGGTCAGAAACGGAGCAAGACCTTGAATTCAGTGCAGGCATTGCCCAGCGCCAGCCCGGATCAGTGCTGCTCTCTGCATCCAGGAACAGCTTCCTAGCAGCCAGGGTAAAGGGAGTTAACTCTTTCCTGGCTGAATCCAGCACAGCGTTTTGAACAACTGATTCACTAGCAGTGTTTGTTTCCCCCCTGTGCCATCCTCCGTCTGCTGCTTCTGCCTGCTCATCTCTCTCACTCATTCCTCTCTGATTTGTGTCTGTGCTGCCTGCAGGCCAGCGTATTTTGAATAAAGACACCCTTTGGAAGGGCTGTCAGACATGCAAAATTTGGAGAATGATAGCATTTTCATACAGCTTTATAATTTATCCTGTAGAATGGGAAAGAAGAAAACATAGTTTCTATGTAGGAAATTAATTAGTATTTAATTAATATCTGAAAGTGCCAGAAGAAATGTTTTATCTTAGCTATTTTGACTTTGAACTTCAAAAACCTCAAGACAAAGAAAGGTTATTCTCTGTATTGGGGAACAGTTTACAATTTATTTTACTACTTTCCTCTTGTAAACTAGTTTGGTCAATATAATGTTAATTAAGATAGAGAAAAGAAAAAATTATGCATAAACAGCTAGTTATAGCAAAATGTAGCTTTGCATCTGACAACTGCTATGTGAGCATATGGTAAATATCATCCCTAAAAATAATATCTCTCATTTTAACATATATATATGTAAAGTCCCTGCTAGAATTAAATCTAAATAGACAAATAAATAAATTAAAAAAATATGGGAATTAACAGAGGGGAAAAATTGGAGTTTTTATCCCATAGTGCCTTACAAAGAATATGTTTATGTTGGACTGAAGTGAAAAAGTCATAAAACATGATTGACTTAAAATAAATATTGAAAGTGTAAGAAGGCTGTCATGATTTGCTTAATATTTTCGGTAAGTCTCCTGTAGGGCCTCCAATTATTTGTCTGCTCATGCTAATATATACTGTGTTGCCTTCATGGAGAGAATGGTCTGTTTTCATGGGGATGCTTATTTTTAGCTTCCTACCTTTTCGTTTATATAAAAAAGATTTCTTGGCTATGACCTCCTTGCACACCCTGAGCACAAGGAAAGTATGAATTGCTCGGTCTACCAGGCAAAGCTTTTTATTGTAGATGAGCCCAGATTTCCATTACTATCTCTGTAACTGACTTCTGACAAGTTTTTTCTGCACCTCCAGGTGTTTCATCACACTTTGTTGTGTATAAATTGATAGTTCCTGTTTCCTATGGCTTAAAATGTGCTAGTGTTTCTTAGGATAACTGGCATTTAGGAACTTTTGTGAAATACAAAGATTTTGCAACCTGGTCTGCTTAAGGTGGCATTTTATTTACTTCTATGGAAGTTTCTGCATCTTAGACTGCCTAAGATGGATTATGAACAAGTGAATTCACTTAATTTCTTTGCTGGATTGTTAAAATATCTCACTCTATTTCTCTAGCAAAGGTCATCTGGATTCATCAGATCCTAATCTTAATTGATTTTTTCAAGTCCTCCTATATCAGAAAGTCTAATATCTTAGAATTGGAATCCTCAATAAGCTAAGTAATACTTTATGAGGGGGGAAAAAAAAAAAAGACGTTACATCCATAAAGTCATTATTTTGGATTTTCTGAAAAATCAGATTCTTTCTAGGTGTCCAAAATTCAAAAATCTGTTTTTGCTAAGGAGAGCCCTGACCTTTAGATATTTTTTTAAACCTTTTTTGTGTCTGTGAAGCAACCTCTGATGGCTTTGAATGGGAGAGTGAGTCAGAATGGTTGAGAAAGTTACTACAATATGTGATGAAAAACCTCCAGTTCCATTTCTCCATATTGATTGCCGTCTTGTGGACGGTAAGAAACAAACAGATGTACGTGTGTGCACACATGCACAGCTTTCTTCCAAAAGAAGATGTGGATATGCTTTTGAATGGGAGGTTTGGGACCTATGTACGTGTACAGCACAGACTTGGCCTCAGCCTTGGAGCCAGCTAAACCTTTGTTCTTCTGGGAAGAAATGAAGCTCAGAAGTGCTGGGCTTTGAAATCCTGTAAGCGTGAAATCATCCTGCAGTCTTTACTGAGAATTCCCAGAGGACTTTTGGAACCTCCAGGAGCATTACGAGAGAAGAATCCTACCTTTCCTTCTCTGCGTTGGATTCTAACGGAGACCCAAAAGAACTAAGGTTTTACATTTGATTTCAAAGCATCTCACCAAGCACACAGGTTTCCTCACGACCATTTTAATGGACGGATGAGGGGTAAATGAAACTGGTAAAGGTCAGACTGGTTCAAATAAAGCTTGAAATTCTGTACTCATCAAAACATGTGGCTATATTGTAAATATTGTAAAAACAGAATATATGTGTCCCTTGTTCCTATGTTTAAAGAGGCTTGTGGCAAATTGTGCAATCACATGGGGTTCCCTCATCTCCAGTCTGATAAAAGCTTTGTTGTCTCCATGAGGCATCACTGTGCACCATCCACAGCCACATCATCAGAAAACAAACAAACCAACCCAGTTTAGCTATCTTGTTTCCAACTTCCTTTTAGCATAAAAAACCTCTCTCTTCAGTCAGAGCCCCTTTCATTTCACTACCTGCAGTTAGATTTACATCTGCACTACAATAAAGCACTTGAAATCTTTTATGATTTGAAGGAGTGTAAGTCAGTCAGCACTAACCCTATTTAAATAATTACTGACTTTAGACGAAACTTCATTTTAATAAAAATAAACAAATATCTGATGTCACATCCCCTCATTTTGCTATTAGTATGTTGGGGTCCACCCTCTATGTAATTTTACCATGGCCATTCAAAATAAATGTCCATGAAAACACCATCTTTGAGAAATTACTTCTGTGGGGATGCAGACATTTTATATATTTCTTTTTAATGGTGTTTTGCTTCCAAGCATATTTTCAAAAAAATCACAAATCAGAGAAATGAAGGTTCAGGCAGCTAATGCCTTCAGGTAGATGGATCACCTAAGGGGTTGCAGGTATGCCAAAACATCTGTGCTACTAGATTGAGGTAAATGAGTCATCCCCTCAATGAACAAACTCAGCCTCTGATGAGTTCTCCTTCCTCCTGACAATAGCTCACTGATGAGCAGCGCTGTTACGCTGACTTCAATTTGTGTCCTTATTTGCACGGACCTTGAATGCATCTAGGAAAATGGAAGACAGAAAATCCAAGAGCTTCTAGGATTTCCCCCATTCCTAGGTCATAATTCAGATGCTTGATGAAACCTTTATTCCACTGAAAAATTCCAGTTAACTGCTCAGCAGCTGCAGTGCAGAACACAATTGTTTTGGAAAAATGTGGTACTTCAGTATTTTGGTTAAAGTTTTTTACTTGCTTGGACAGGCTATTGTTTCCATACCAGATAAGTGACCAGGGTGTGAAGTCAAGAACAGCAGTGTCTTGGTTTCCTCTGTTTAATAATTTGCAGCAGGCCTCTTATTTAAGACCTACAGTCACATTTGCTAACACTAAATAACATTCTCCGTGGCCTTTGAAGACTGGCAAATCTCAGACAGAACTATTTGCTAAATAAGGCTTATATCTTGCTCCTTCATGACCTCATGTTGCTGAAAGCTTGCCCCTGCAAAACCGTGAACCGCAATTACATACCCAGACACTGAACCTAATTCAGAGAAGTTTTCAGACATAGGTTTAAATGCTTTCCTACATAGAGTTGTCATTTTCCAGCCCTTTACTAGAGCACTGCAGGGGCTGTTGGCTGCTGGGAACTGGAAGTGTTGGAGGGGTGACCAAGGAATGGCAGAGCAGGACCTGGCAGCCAGGACCATCCTGCTGCTACAGCATGGAGAAGGACAGCTAGGGCAGCCCCAGACCTGAGCAGCTGGCATCTTCCTGGGGACACACTGAGCCCAGGCTGAGATGACAGCCTCTGGGTGGGATCAAGAGCAGGTGTGGTGAGGGATCCCAGGGTCAGACACAGACCTGGGAGGGCTGGGCAGGGTCTTGGGGATACCTCTGTGGTCAGAGATTTGAAATAAAGGAATCGCTACTAAAATAATGAGGGGGGAGGGAGGGACGGAGGGAAGGAAGGAGGGAAGGAGGGAAGGAGGGAAGGAGGGAGGGAGGGAGGGAGGGAGGGAAAGAAGGAAGGAAGGAAGGAAGGAGG
>NW_010269282.1:26253-33417 GCF_000690775.1 Eurypyga helias
GAAGGAAGGAAGGAAGGAAGGAAGGAAGGAAGGAAGGAAGGAAGGAAGGAAGTAATAGTAGTGAGAGGACAAGGGGTAACGGATTTGAATTGAAAGTAGGGAGGTTTAGATGGGACAGCAGGAAGAAATTCTTGTTGGAGAAGGTGAGAAGGCAGTGGGACAGCTTGCCCAGAGAAGCTGTACACGGGCCTCCCACATAACAAAACCCCAACAATACTGACTCTAATGGATGCTTTCCTCAAGGCTCTGTGGCAGAGTAGGTAGTGACCAGGGGGAAGAGGGGTTTGATACAGCCTTACGGTGTCTGTGGAGAGGGAGAGTCCCCTTCAGTGTTCTCTCCACAGGGCAGAAATCACACTTTTGCACCTTCCTTTTTGCTCCCACTTGTTCTCTGCCGAAGGGCTACAGTCATGAGGGCAAGTGCTGAACCACAAATAAACTGTTGTTTTGTTTTTTAAACTTGCTATTGTAATGAAATCAGTAGGTCATCTTTATAAGTATTACTAACACTGCTTTTTCCTCTACAGATAGGCTATGTATAAGCATATGTATCCCTGGTTCTTATGGTATCAGGTGACAGTGCAACTTTCCTGTACAACATCTTTAACAAACATGAAAATCAAGTGACCTATGTGCTTTGGATGTTTTCTCTGACTGTGTCTGGACTTCTCATTCGCCAAGATTTCTGAGTTAATGCAGTGTGTACACTCATTATTTTACAGGAAGATATACAGTGGAAATTGTCTTATAGCTTACATAAGTATAATAATTCAACATTTTCTAATCAAGTTGACTGGGAAATAAATGACAAAGTAAAAATGGAAAAACAAAATTGAAATCTTGTAGTCAGTCACATGTGTCTTGGATAATTAAAAAAAAAAAATCAAGTCAGCATTTGGTTGATGATCCAAAGTCTTTATCTTTCTTAGGTAAGTCTCCTGTAAATATATGACCAAATACCCTTTAAGTAACGAGTAATGCTTCAAACTGACATATCACGTTCCACTAAAGAATTGAAAAAATTTGCAATTCTCACGAGTCACATCTCAGTTTCCTTTTATTGATTTGTTTTTACCTAGGCAAAATTAGACAGAAAGAGACTGATTTGTCCAAAGTCATGGTGGAAGACACAGGTAGTACCAAGCTCCAGGAGAATGAAAAGGAATCCCTCTTTTCTTTTTTTTTTTGTTTTGGTAAGTCTGCAAAGCAATCATCTTGTGATGGGTAAAACTAAGCTTATCTTTGCTATCTTAGCATGTACTGATCTTGTGACACATTGCCTTATTGGGATTGCAGATAAAACAGGTGGTAAGCCTTGGGGTGAGAGGATGTTGGTCCAGAATGTTTCAGTATTCTCATTTTTCTATCCACTTCCATACAAGAAAAGATTAAAAGAAGAAAGGTGTAAGGCTGATGAATGGGGAACAACAGAGACTTGTCTGTTCCTCTTACTGTTCATGGATACTATGAATAAAATGCATTTAATATTTGGAAATCTTGAGAGGTATACATGTGTATTCAGGACTTCCTGTGTTAAAAGACAAGAAAATGCCTTTCTTGCTTTAGAGCACTGCGAGGATTCATTTAAGAGGCCTTGCAAGAAAAACAGCTTAGTTACCTGACTAACTGGTGTCTGATGGCATCAGGTGGAAAAAGAAAATGCTGTCAGGCTTATTGTCTTGGTCAGGTGGCTGACCACACAGGGTGCCTGGAGAAGAACTCCTGCATTCTGTTGGGCATGGTGGCCAACTGGAGAGTGCTGGAGGAAGGCATTGGGCTGCTCTGAGGGGTGTCAAATTCAGCAGGGCCTTTTTAAACTAATAAGACTAGTTCCTTTTAATGCTGGAAATGATTGTATCTCTTTTGGCAAGCAATGAGACAGGTCTATTTTCCTTTTAGGGACTTGTATCTCTTCCTGCCTCTCTAATCAGGGTTGCTCTTCATGATTTTCCTGGTACGGCACCTCAACAAACTGCATGAGGTAGTTCCTCACTTGCTGCAGGTTGGCCGGCTCTTCTTCTTCCATAACTTCTAGAAAAGCTCCAGAGTTTCTGCAGTTAACACGTCCATTATCAGTTTGATGTCCAGATCAAAAAGCAAGGAGGAAGAAGGATGAAAAAACTTGTGCTGAGGGCAGTGCTGTGAAGCAAAGCTGCTAGACCCTTGTCAGCTACAGCAGAAATTATTAATGCAACATGGAGCCAAAGGACACGTGGCGAAGTGAGCTGCAGCCTTTCTGATAGTCTCATTCATGTTGTGATGCACTGGGTGGGAACAGGGAGAGGCATACCAGTGACCTGGGCTGTATCTCTGCTTGCAACCCTGTGATAACCTGCTGGGTGAATATTCTGAGCACTCAGAAATGGTCGACATTTTCACAGATTCACCTCAGTAACAAAAAGAATATATATACCAGCAGCCCTATTTGGGACCATCCTCAGTTTACCCTCCCACCTGTGTAACTGGCCATGTGTGCTGGTGATTCTTGAAAATAGACCTAAAAGTCAAGCAATCTCTTTCCCAAATATCTCAGTTCACTTGTTAATCAGAAATTCTACCAGCATCTTCACTTTTACACATAAAACTACAATGGGATGAAAATGTATCAAATAGGCTTTTCCATTCCTGACCCTTGCAGTCATGTGTCTGTTTTCACATAAACTTCTCCACAAAGGTTCAAGAGATGTGACAGCAAGGTCGTCTTCTCAGGAATGCTCTGAACAGCCCAGAGGGGTTGGTAAATTCGATATGCCTTGCCATTGGTCTTCATCAGCACTTACAGTGGGAGCTGTCTTTGACTGAGTTCAGCATATTTGCCACAGTGCAGATGGCAAGATCACCAGGATTCATTCTGCTGGTAGAAGAGTTCTGGCTGATGTGGTGGAGGAGAGAAAGCAACTGCTTGAGGAAGAAGAGATTTGGTCTAGGCAACTTTCAGCAACCGAGGGAAAAATAAATGTAGTATGATACCAGTACATCAATTCAGTAGCTGATACTTCTTTACTGAGATGCATTTCCATTAAACTCGCAGAAATGATGCTACTGTTAATAAAAGAAAAGCGCGCACTTTTCTCAGTGACTTAGCAGAAGTGCCATTCAAAAATCCCCAAAGGCAAGAGGTTAATTTTAAGATCTGTACCAACAGGTCAGTATTGAAGAATCCCATGTTATTATTGAGTAGATTAACAACATTAATATATCCTATAATGTTTCACTGGAAGCCTCCTAAGGCACATGAAATCTTCTGGTTGTGTTGTATAGCTTCCAAGGTATTCTCAGTCAGCTTTCAGGTCTCCTGCTTCTTAAATATGAAGCATGGTGTTTCTCATTTCCATGCCCAATTAATTCTTTTTGGCATTTCCATCGCCAGGAGTGACTACCTTCACTAAGATACTGCAACCTCTCTCCCCTTCTTATAGAAGGCATTTTGTGAAGCAGTCCCAAAGGTCTTAAAGGAGTGTTCTGATCAGAGGAATTCTTCAGGTGAGGCTTTGAGCACTCCTGCTAAGTCCAGAGGGAACATCCCTTTGACTCTGCTTACCAGGGGGCACGTTGGATTCAGCTACCTGCTCTCACAGGTACTGAGAGATTCAACATTTAAATTCATTTAAAGAGCAGGAAGCATCTGGGGTATATGTCAGGTAAGCCAACATTAGGATCAAGCTCTTCTCTGCCTTCTGCTCTCATTCTCTTGGTGACTCTCTTTGAGGAGGATGCAGAGGAAGAAAATAGGTTTCCCATAGACACATGACAAATGGGGTGCAGAACAACAGGAATAAAAAATATATCAGAAAACAAAAATTCCAGACTTTTCTACATCTGACACAGGCAATTTGTCTTCCTTGTACTTTTAACTGGGAATCAAAAGTGTGCCAAATCCAGTTCCTGAAGTGAGCCTGCAGGTTAGTGAGGAGGTATCAGAGCTGGAAGTCAGAACTCAACTTCAAGGCCTTGGCCAGCAGGTATACAGCATGGCCTGGTAGGTCACCATCCCCTATTTTGTTGAGAACCTGGCACACTTTCTCACTGGCAGCTGGATTGAAAACCCCCTCGAGATGCTGGTCCTCCTGCATACAATATAGCCAGGAAACCCTTCAGGATATGCAGGCAGGGGTGGAAGAACAGTTACACTGGTGAAGAAAGGTCTTGTGGCAAGTGAACCTTGCCTCAGAGACAAGCAAATGTGGGATTGAGCTGTTGTTCTAAACAGTTTACACTGGGAGGAGTCTGCTTTTGCCCTCCACTACTTTTGGACTGGTAAACTCCACTCGCATAAAGTCAGTCCTCCTCCTTTCCATAGGGAAATAAAGTATGGGTCAAGACTTCACATTCAGATCTCCAACCCCCCAGTGCTCATGGCACAATCCAGACTGAACGTTAAGCAGAGATTACTTAGATTTAATTCCCAAGCAGGGTCTACCAAAGGAGCATATATAGCCAGACCTCTTTTACAGCTTGTGAGCTGAAAGAAAAAGAGAAACATTAGACCCTGCTGTTCTTCATCTTTTGGGTAGACATAGGCAACTGGACCATTCTGCTCATTGAGGAAGGTCCCAGAGACAGAAAAAAGCATCATGGCACAGATCAGAGATATTGTCAGATCTGGATCCCTCTTTCATTTTAGAGGACATATTTTTTACATTTTTCTTCCCCCTTTGGAAAAAAACCAAAAGTACTTGTAACTGCTATGACTGGAAGAGATGTGCCAGGGAATTGTTCCAGGTATCATCACCATGATTAACTGGCATGTGTGAAAGGGGCTGTAGTGTGGGATGTCTACAAGTGAAAATCACACTTGCAAACCACTAATTTTAATGAGGAGAACAATCGTCTCTCTACCAGAGACACTTTGAAAGCTCAGATTTTGACACAATTTCAAGGACAGGGTAAAGGGTGGGAACTTACAAGTTTTGTGTGACCAGCTTTCCACTGCTTTGGGCACTTCTTTATAAAAAGCTGCTATTACCACCCAGGGGGTTGTAGACTGTAAGGGGCAAATGAAACAGGGTGGAACAAGGGAAGAATTTTTGTCCTCACCTGGCAGATGAAGAGCTGAGAAGAGCTGAGCTTGGTCATGGAATGACCAAGTATCTTTTCGGTACAAAGTTCTGGGGAAGCCAGAAGTCTTCCTAGTGACCCCTTCAGATAATCAGAGAATCACAGAATGGTTTGAGTTGGAAAGGACCTTAAAGCTCAGCCAGTCCCACCCCCTGCCATGGGCAGGGACACCTTCCACTAGCCCAGGTTGCTCCAAGTCTTATCCAGCCTGGCCTTGGACACTTCCAGGGATGGGGCATCCACAGCTTCTCTGGGCAACATGTTCCAGTGCCTCCCCACCCTCACAATAAAGAATTTCTTCCGGATGACTAATCTAAATCTTCCTTCTTTATCTTTAAAACTGTTACCCCTTGTCCTCTCACTGCCCTCCTTGACAAAACCTGTGAGGTTTGCACAGGCCTACCTCTACAGAGTGTCAAACACAACACTCACCTTGGTGTCATCACAAACTTGCTGAGGGTGCATTCAATCCCAGTGTCCATATCTGAATAATATTGCCCCAAAAACAGACGCTTGAAGGACAACACTCATCACTGGTCTCCACCTGAACATTGAGCCATTGACTGAAACTCCTTGAGGGCAACCGTCCAGCCAGTTCCTTACCCACTGAGTGGTACACCCATCAAATCCATGTCTCTCCGTTTTAGAGACAAGGATGTCATGTGGCACAGTGTCAAATACTTTGCACAAGTCCAGGTAGATGATGTCAGTCACTCTTCCCTTATCCACCAATGCTGTAACCCTGTTGTAGAAGGGCACCAAATTTGCCAGGCATGATTTGTCCTTAGTGAAGCCAGCCATGCCGGCTGTCACGAATCACATCCTTGTTTTCCATGTAAATTAGTATAGTTCCCAAGAGGTTCTGCTCCATGATCTGCCACGAACAGAGGTGAGAATGACTGCCCTGTATTCCCTTTGGTCTTTATGTTCTTTTTAAAAATGGGGGTTATGTTTTATGTTTTGCAGTCAGTGGGAGCTGCACTGGATGGCCATGAATTTTCAAATATGATAGATAGTGGTGTAGCAACTTCATCTGCCCGTTCCCACAGGACTGTCAGATCCTAGACCTCCATAGCTTTTTGGAGCCTCACTTACAGGTAAGCGTTGTGGTGAACATCATGGTTCTCTAGGTTTTCAGTGGATGGCTCTGCTCTTCCAAAACTGTTGATGCTCACTGTTTAAGACAACTGAACTGGTAATAGGAATGGCCTGAGTGGTGCTTAACCAGGTGTCAGATTTGGCAGTTGAAAGCAGATCTGAAACTTTTGATGACCAAAAGCTATGACTTTGACAAGGGAATGGAGGACATAAAAATACAGCCCCGTACAATGGTTCATCTTGTTCCATCTGTCTACACACACATCTCGGCTGAACCTCTAGTGGTAGACCTGGCATCACTCATGCCATGTTGTACACTCATTGCTCAGGCTCTTTACAGGAGGAGAGGCAGTTTTAAAGATAATGCGGGCATGTTTTAAAAACTCTCATATCCCACCTCCTGATGGAGCCTGCCATAGCCCAGAAAAGACAGAGCATGATCACCTTGAGCTTGTAGGATCGAAGGCCTCTTGGATAAACCATGTCAGAACATATAATCTAGTGCTTGCAGAGATGAAGAGTCTGGAGCATTGCATCATATTGGAGCAACCTGCCCCCTGTTCACGCAAAGCCTTTGTGACCCAAAATATTTGCTAGACCTCTTGATTTGGTAAGTCAGAAAGCTTTAATGTGGGGTTTGGATGGTTTAGATGGAGAAGTGTAGAGGATTTCTGCAGAATCACCTTCAGCCCTGACTCTCACCTGGCACATGCAGGCTGTGATGACAGACTGCAGAGCAGAAGGCTCCAAGCCATCAGGCAGGAGAGGTAGATCAGGCAGGGGACCATGCCATGGAATTGCAACCCCAAGGGTCCATATCTCTTGTTGCCCTGACAACTGAGGTCCCTGACAGCCCGGCCTGGTTGTAGAGGCAGAAAGAAGACAAATGTGGCACAGGATCCAGTCCGACCCTGTGCCCCAGTAGCGACTGCTCAGCTCTTGGCTGAGACCCAGTCAGAAGAGCAGTGGCTACAACCTCACACCGAATCACAGAATCACAGAATGGTT
>NW_010269283.1:0-434 GCF_000690775.1 Eurypyga helias
TTTTTATTTAATAATTTTATTACAGTGCCTTCAATCCATTGGCAAAGGAGGGAAGGGGGAGAATGTGAGGGAATAAAAAATGCTGGATGAGAAGGCCACGTTCCCGTGGCTGGGCTTATTTGCTGTCATTCTTTTTGCCTTGTTAGCAAGCGCAGGCTCCCAGAGATGCTCCAAGAGCTCGGTAGCGAGATCCCAGCGCTCGTTGGCACGGGGAAAACAGCCTGGGCAGCCAGGAGCGGGGCAGAGCTGAGCTGTGCCAGCACGTCTGCATCCTTGTCCTCATCCCCATCCAGCCTGCCCCCGGGCTTGTCCCTGGCATCTGTCTCTGGGACAGCAAAGCTTCCCGGCCCCAGCCTGCGAAGGGAGACCGCCTGCCCCCGAGCAGAGGCTGTTGGCGATGCTGGGACTGGTCCCCCACAGCACACACTGTGCGC
>NW_010269283.1:608-1243 GCF_000690775.1 Eurypyga helias
AAGGGCAGCGCGGCGCGTAAACAGGCCCGTCTGTCGCCAGCTGACTTAGCCCTCACCCCGCCTGTGCTAGCAAAAAAACCCACTGTTTACCGGTGCGGAGGGGGGCAGCTTTTGTGCAACCGGGGTTAAAAATAACGCGGAAACGGCACGGGCCCAGGAAAAAATCTGCTCTCTCCGTGCAGCTTGCCAAGTGCGTGGAAGAAATCCCCTCTCCCCCACACGCTGTGGCAGGCAAACGCACACGCGCCGAGCCACGGACCCATTAGTCACCGGTAAATGTTCTTTTCTCTCCCGATTTGTTTCCCTTAAGCTCGATGTTTTCCTCTCCTGCTGCCCCGGCCTCGTTAGGCTGCAATTAAAACCAGGAATCAAAGCCGCATGGTGCAATTAAAGTGACACGCAGGGTGCGGGATGCCAGGGGGAAGCGGCAGCCGTCGCCTGGTTCTGTTCCCGCACCCAAACGTGTGTCCCCCCCGGCCCCAGAGTCCTTCCCTGGCATGTGGGGTGCGATGATGGAGCATTAAACATACGGAGCAGCTCTGGAAGGGAGAAGAGGCCGGCTCCGCTCGGCACCTTTCACTGCGATTAAACCTCCCTCTTGCCAGGGCAGTCATTGTCCCTGCACAGTCCCCTCC
>NW_010269284.1:0-1829 GCF_000690775.1 Eurypyga helias
GTGTCTCATTTTTTCCATTGTGCGGTGACAGCTCATGTCCCCTCTCCGGCCCCCTCCTCCTGCCCCTCTGCATCACTGCCATGCTGGGGAGATGCCAGCCTGGGAGGGGGGTTGCTGGGGCAGGGGGCCTTGGGTTAGCCCTCCACCTCGGCTAATTGGAGGTAATTAACCCAACGAGGAGTTGCAGGAGGGCCAGATTGCAGTGGGGCTGTGGGTCAAGGCCTCCTGTTCCGCAGCACTGTCCCCTGGGGATGGCAGGTGGTGCTGGGGGGGGAAACAGGGAGTGCCAGACCCTGGCTCCAGCCCAGGGCAGTGACCCTGCACCTCTCCTGGCCAGGTACCGGCAGCACGGCTGGGTCGTGTCATGGGAGGGGGGCTGGGGGTCCTGGGTGCAAAGGAGCTGTCCCCTTCCCTAGGAAACAGGCCTGGGTGTGTGCTTTGGGGCAGGGAGAGTTGGTAGAGCAGGTCCTTTCCCCTGCGGCACCCGGCTTTTCATGGTGTCTGAGGTGGTGGGAAGCGGTTTGGGTGCCTTGAGGTCCAGGGGATGTGGTTTGGGACATCCTGGGTTGCTCTGGACATGGAGTGGCTGCTCAGGTCAGGCAGGGGAGTCCCATTTGCTCGTGGCTTTGGTCATGGGCAGAGAAACATGCTTGTGGGGTCAGTATGCAGCGCAAAGGGTAATTTTGGGCTGGACCGGACCTCCTGGACCGTCCAGGCTGGATGAGGCTTGGAGAAACCTGGTGTAGTGGAAGGTGTCCCTGCCCATGGCACGGGGAGGGGGACTGGGCGGCTTTTAAGGTCCCTTCCAACCCAAACCATTCTGTGATTCTATGATTCCTCTGGACGCTTGGCATTGCAGCTCCAGGACTGTGCCCCCCAGTCCCGGGCAGGAAAACCCCCTTATCCAGAGACACGTGTTCCCAGATGCCCGATGGCGGTTCCAGGCACTATGTCCAGATATCTGGATTATGGCAGTGGCTGGGGGGATGATTTTGCTGGGAAGTAAGCAGTGAATTTGGGTGATTGGGGTCCCAACACCCTGCCACATCACTGACAGGGAACAGGGTGTGTCCTTAATCACCACCCTTAGCACATCCCTAATATCACTCCTGTTAATGAACCTACAAAGCAATTAAAACAGCAGCTGCCCATAAAAAATCTGGTGTGCCGTGCTCTCGCTGATGAGCTTGTCCCCGCCTGGCCTGGGCAGGGAGGGACACCTTGTCTGTTCCGGACCCCATCTGAGGGTCCCTCTGAAGCGGGTTGCCCCAGCAACTGTCACTCTGGCGCAGCATCCATCACACCGAACGTTTCGGAGCCATTATCGTGCCTTCGGCACAGCGAGGCTGTGGTGATGGAGCGCTGCTGGGGGATAAGCGTCACCCGCCTCACCTCGCTATTTATCTCACAGCAGTCATAAACACCCGCTGGCATCTGCGCGTCCCACTGCTCTAATCCCCCCGCGGTGCTGCTCGTGCGAAGAGTTCCCCGGGCAGAGACCCGTGGCCGTAGGAGATTTCGGTGGAAAACCAATTAGGATTTTTCGAAGCGAAGTGCTGTTAATTGCCTCTATCTATGCAAATTAATAAAGCATCGATGCTATTGTTTAACTCGGCGGGTGCGTGCGTGGCTGCAGGTGGAGCCGAAGGATCTTTGAGGAGGGCTTGAGCCATGAGCAAAGGGTTGGGAAGGGTTGTGGGGGTGATGGGGAGGGGGAGAGGGGCTGGGGAGGGGGCTGTGCTGCCCCAGTGTGAAATGTGGGCTGTGGAGCGAAGGGCACAGGCTGTCCCCGGAGCTGATGTGAGTGGAGGCGGTTGTGGAGGGGTGCC
>NW_010269284.1:1840-10086 GCF_000690775.1 Eurypyga helias
CACCAAGCCACTCGGTGGGATGGAACGGGGAGAAAGGATGATGGAAGAAACCCTCAAGGCTCAAGGTAAAGGCGGTTTAATAAAGCAAAAGCAAAGACTGGTTGCGGAAGCAAAGGAAAACACAAGATTTATTCCCTATTTCCCATGAGCAGGTGATGGTCCAGCCCCTTCCCGGCTCCAGTGTGCACAGTGGTTGCTCCAGAAGACAAATGGAATGACAAATGCCCCCTGCCTCCTCCTTTCTCTCGGCTTTTATTGCTGAGCTGATGCCATACAAGTATGGAATATCCCTTGAGCCAGCTGTCCTGGCTCTGTCCCCTCCCAAAATCTTGCCCACCCCCAGCCTATTGATGAGGGAGGCGCCCAAGGATGGCTCGTGGGTGCCCAGCTGCTCTGCCCGCTCCTCACCCAGTGTGCTCTGCTGTGGCAGAAATTGGGCTGAAAACTGCCTTGACTTTTTCCCCTCTTCAGGACATTCTTTTTAATGCCTTTATTCTGCTTTCCCTGTCCCCTCTCACCTAACGCAGCTGGTGTTGGGGAAATCCCACTCCTTTTCCAAGCCTGCATCACTCCTGATCCAGCGCTCTATATTGTTTAAGGGCCTAAAATTAAGTGCAAACACATATTGTTAAAATAGACTTGACTTTTTCGGTGCTGCCTAAAAATAAGCTCTGAGGGTCGGAGCAGCAAGTGTCTGGTGCTGGGCTGATTTATCGCAGGGATGCTTAGTCTTTAATTAAGTCGTAATGCCTTCTCTTGTGTTTTTACAAAAAAATACATGGTTTTGGCTCACAACATCCCCCCCGAAGGGAAGCCCAGCGTGGCACGCTGTGGAAGACACCCGCTCGGCTTTGAGTTTTGTCCTCATCCAAGGTTTTGCAGGGGATGCCTGGAAAAAAGGCGTGAATCAGCCATTCTCCAAGCACAAAGCGGAGCGAGCCCCAGCTGTGGGATGGCTCCCTGCAGGCAGCTTGTTCTGTGGGGGGCTAATTTCTTTGGAGACCCCTCAGGGAGTCTCCAGGTCCTCCGGCTGTGATGCCTGTGCAGGTAATTTGGGAGCAGCATCTCCTCTGTCTCTTTTTGGAGAAGGAAAGGGCAGTGCCGCCACAGGGAGAGGATCACTCTGGGATATGGGGTGGGCATTTCCCTGTCACGGCTTGCTCTGGGGATCTGAAAGGTGCTGGTGGGGTCCTCACGGGTGTTTTCCAGCTTGTCATGGATTTAGGGGCTGCTCCGGCCATGCCTGGTGCTCCGTCCCCCGGGTTTGCCTCTGGCTTTGCAGCACCGATGGGAAGATGCTTGTATATTCAAGTGCCTTTGCATCACTGCAAGAGTTCAAGGAGCTGGGGCTGTGTGTTTCCATTAAAATAAATCATCTGCTGTGGCTCTTTCCTCCCTTTTTGCTGACAAGGAGCCAGGCCTGGGTGGCTAGAGGGAACGCAAATGCTGGCAGAGGAATGAGCCTGTGGGGATGGGGAGTTTTTTCCTCCAAACCGTGGCTCGGGCAGCACTTGGCCACCTCGGCGGGGCCGTGGCAGGTTGAGCTTTGTCCCATCCATGGGGCAAGAGCGAGTAGGGCTGGGGGATGGAGCGACGCCTTTCGCTGTCCGCACAAAGCCTTCTGCAAGGCCACCGTGTCCTTGTCAGCTAGGGGTGACACCGGTGCGTGTGGCAGCAGCGCTGGGAGCCGTGGCCGCTGGGCAAGCCGGGAGGGGTGACCGGAGGGCCGGCGGAGAAAAAACAAGCCGGGAGGGGTGACCGGAGTGCCGGCGGAGCTGCAGCACAGCAGGGAAACGGCGTTTCTGTGCTGCGACAGCTTTGCAACAGATTCTTTGGCGGAGCTGACTGCAAACTGCAATCCTAAACTGTCGGACGGCTCCTTTTTCCAGCCTGGGAGTGTGAGAAACAAATTTGTTTGGGTTATAAAAACATATTAAAAAGCAACACATTTTGTTTTGCAATATACAGACTTCTTCATGCCAATTTTTTTTTTTTTTTTTTTTTTTAATGAGTGCCATTCTAATCCCTTCCAGACAAAGAGGATTCTTAATAACTTTTGGTGGAGGTAATTGCTGGGGAGACGTTTCGAAGCGCTAGGCAGGGAGCTGTTGGTCACACAGCCGCCGGTGCTGGCTGTGCATCCCTCAGGTATGGGAGAAGGAAGGCTGAAATGCCCTGGGGTGTCTCTAGCCTGGAAAAGGATCCAGCCCTGGGGACCTGGTGTCCGGAGAGGTGATGCCCAACACCAGCGGTGCGGGAACCGGGATGGCTGGGCTGACACAGGAAAGGGGATTTTTGCCCATCAGATGTGCCCAGACGGTTGATGTCTTGCTTGCCATATTCCACCTATTTCAGCACTGGCATAGACGGTATCGCTGCCTGATGGAAAGCCATCCCACCAGGCTGACCATGAAATATCCATCCATTTTCCAAGCGATGTGTCTCCTCCAGGCTTCCCCAGTACCAGGCATTAAGAGGGGAGGTTGGCATCTCTACACATCCTCATTTTCTTCACAGGGCTGCTTTTCACCTCGCCTTTCTGTCACGCCAATGCGTGCCTGTCTCTCCCGGTTCCTGCTGTGCTTGTGGCTCATGCTGGGGTCTCTCCAAATTTCTTTTGGTGCCATTGCAAAGGGCCAAACTTGTTTTTCCAAGTTGGTGTCAGCCACTCTTCAAATCAAGAAGACCACCTGTGGGTTCTTTTTTTTTTTTTAAATGGCACTAACTTTGATTGGTAATTAAACCACTCCATTTAATTAGGCAAGTACCACAGAACCTTTAGAAGCGTGACTATTTTCATATATTTACTCCCCTTGCTTGTGTTTTCCTTAGTGACTTGATTTCCATTTAAAACCTCCTTATTAAATCACCGGCTTTGAAATAAAACCAGGAGCTAAAAATACAGCAAGGCCACCCAGCTGCCTGCCCCGTCCCCACACCTCTCTCTTGGACTGTGTCAGTTTTCTCCCCATGAAGGATCTCAAGGCACTCAATGGGGCGGGTGCAATCCTGGTGCTTGACTCCCCAGCTCTGCTCCATCGAGCTTTCTCCTACCTCATCCAAAAAATCACCGGCTTTGGGTTCAAATGTGCCCGGAGCAGCGCGATTGGGATGGAGGGATGGGCTTGCTATGGGGCTGGGCTGGGCTGCTGGTATTCTCCCACCTCATAATTTGGGGAGCCTTTGGAGGTGGTTTCACCCTGAAAAGTCCATTTGGACATTCCTCCAGCTGTAAGCCTGTGCTTGCCGCTGCCGTCGCAAGTCTGGGGGGAACAGTTTGCTTTCGCTGAAAACATTTTGGTGTGATACATGCATTTGCAATATAGGAACAATAGCTGTCCTGCCAAGCTAAACACGAGCTGTTCCCGAAGTTGTTGGCATTTTGCTTTTTGCCAAGGGTCTAGAGAGGAGGCGGGTAAACAGCCATTAACTCCGAGCTGCGGCGAAGAGGTGGCTTGTTCCCATGCTGCAGGAGCAAGCGGGTTAGGAGGAAGGAGCTTGGGGCTGGAGGAGCGGCCCCTCGGAGCATCCAGGTTGCAGGGGTCACTGCTGCGGTTGCCCTCGGAGCCAAGAGGACTTTGCGCTTGGGTAAACTGAGGCACGGGGACTTGGTTTTGATGCACAAACACATGCATCAGGCGCCATCCTGCCCTGCTTTGCTCCAGCGAGGCCAAAGCTGCCGAGCTCACCCCCCGAGGCACTGTGCTTGCTATGAGCTCTGTTTAACGGAGAGGTAATTTCCCAGAGGTGCCTGAAGTTGCCTTTAATGCGAGCTGTCAAAATGATGTACAATTGTACCGGGCTCCCTCGCTCCCCCTGCCTCTCCTGTGACAATTTTTGTCAAAGCTCGTTTTTGAGAAGCTGTTTTGACGGGGTGCTAATGGCTCCTTCCTCATCAGGCAGCCGTGAGTGCGGAAGTCCCCAAACGCGCCGAGCGGAAGCCACTTCCTTTTGTCATCATTAAGAAAAATTAGAATAACAGATTTAAAGGAGAGCAACCAGGGCTTGGCGATGCTGGCAGATCACAGGCCCTTGGTGATGCTCACAGCCTGCGATGACCAGAGGTACCACCTCCTCCGCGGGCTGGTGTCAACCAGCTTTTTGGGAGCGTTTGGTACCACCGCAGCATCGCACGTCGTGCCTCTGAGGGTTCGCTGGGGGTGCAGGGCTGGGGCTGCCCCCCCAACCATGGAGCTGCCTCTGCTCGTCTTAATGAAATGAGAGGTTAAAAATAAAAATCAATAAATGCCAGATTATTGAGGTGAGATTAATATCAATTTTAAACAGCCCCCCAACATAAATAACAGCGCAGCGTAGCCTGGCTAATGAGATTGGGAGTCTCAGCAATCAAGGCAGAGGATTAGCGATGATCGGAATAAATCCCAAATGATGAGGGGTATTGCCAGAGTCTATCCTTGGAAGACCCCACCAGCACAGGCCTGGGATGGGGGATGCTCGGTGCTCACTCTGCCCTGCCCTGAGTCTGTGTGCTCTGTCCTGGCTGCGGGTTTGGGCACATGCTGCGATGCTGGGTGCCTGCTTGGGTGTTGGAGCCCAAAACCCCATGACACCTCGCTTTTGCGTGAAATCCCACCCATCCTGCAGCATCCCCTGGGTTACCACCTCGGGCTCCGGGGCTGGGTCAGGGCACTGGGGGCACTCAGACGCTGCCTAAAGCCCGTTTACCCACAGCCCTGGGGTAGCCCCAAGTGTCTTCTCCCACGGCCACCCATGGTCTCCAGTTGTGCTCTCCCTTCCCACTTCCCAGCTTAATCCCCGTGTGTGTTTTTTAATGCCTCTGCATGTCCCTAAGCTCTTCTGTACCCAGAAGCCAAATGCTCCTTGTAGGATTCAGATGTCTCTCCTGTGGATTAGATGGGATGGCTGCAAATTCCTTGTAATTTCCTCATGCGGGGTCTATTATCTGCTCCTGGGAGGCGTGGGAAGAGGGAGCTGCAAGAGCAGCCTCCCCCCCCCATTTCCCATCTGTGTAACACTGGGGCAGGGGGAGATTTAGCCAGAGATCCCTTGTCAGGGCTCTGATTTAATTATTCCCCACTTGGAGAAGGACAGCTCATCCCCATGCCAGGGCAGAGAAGGACCACAGCCCCTCCCCCCCATGCAGGGTGAGCTCTCCCCCTTCTCCCTGAGCTGGTTCATCAGCTGTTAAATATCCTTGCTGCTTAATTCAGGTGCCTGGGATGCAGCCCTGGTTACCGGCTGGATTTGCTGATTCAGCAGGCTGAGGGAAAATCCTTTCCCTTACCGGTGGGAGCAGGAGCTGGGAAAAAGGTGAGGAGGTTTGAGGAGGGAAGTCCTTTGGTGCCAGGGATTTCTGGCTGGTCCAGGCTCTGTGGTCCAGGAGCTTGGTCTTGGTCTCCAGCAGCCAGAGGACAAGTGAGCTGGTGCTTTCAGGTCCCCAAAGGCGTTTGCCCGATCCATGTGGCTCTAGGGATGGGGAGCATCAAAGGAAGGCAGCTCCATGCATCCCGTGCGGTGGCATCATGCGTGGTGGCATCATCCCCCGCCCGAGGCTGCCGCCGCCTTCCTGAGGCGGGGAGCCCGGATTTGTCTTTCTGATGCCTCAGTCAATGGCATTGATTGGGCTGGAGTGAAGAATCAATCATAATTTGGTCGGAGGGCTCGGTGTCGGGTGCGAGAGGAGTAATTGGAGCGGGGACAGACAGTGGGGAGGCCGAGGGGGACAGCTCCCGCTTCCCTGGCAGCCAGGATGCCCTTCGGCACACCAAGTCACCCCCGGCTGGTTGGAGCAAGGGGGTTTACGCCGCTGAGGGCTGGCTCCCTGAAGCTAGGCACTTCCCCAGTGTGCTTCCCCTCCCTTTCGCCACTGGAGCAGCATCTCCAGCCCTGGGAAGCGATTTTCCAGCGGCTGCGTGGTGGAAGGGGCAAGTAATGGGGGATCCCATTACGGGGGGCGGAAAGGAAAAATTTCCCTGCAAACCAAGGAAATGGCACCAAAGAGCCCCAAGCTGGGCTGCAACGCTCATGTGCCAAAGCTTTCCCAGCTCTCCCTTGCCCTTCCAGCCTGCCTGCAACTTGCTGGCAAATCCCACCCACACAGCGCCTTCCCGGCTCTGCCTTCGCAGGGGGCTGCGGCTGCATGGCCCTTCTGCTCTTCCCCAGCGAGAATTAGGGGGCCATCTGGATTTCAAAGAGCAGCCGGGCAGCCGGTTTACTTGGAAGCTGTTCCTTGCAGAAGGAAGGAGGGGTTCATGCCTGATGGACACCCCCAGCTTTATCCTCCCGTGCTATCCGTGAGGATGCTGGAGAACCGCATCCCGGCTGGGCCTCGGGGAATGCCGGCACACAGGCGGGCTGGGGAGAAAGCTGGGGGTGTTTTTTGGTGCTGGGTGGGTGGAAGGGAAGGGAAAGGAGGATGTAAACTTGTGGAAAAGGTCAGGCATGCTATAAATAAGTGGCATCTGGGGAAAGAAATGTCAGTGTGCGGCAGTAGTGACACACCAGTGCCAGAGATGGAGAGGGATGGTTGTTATCTGGGGGATCAAATCCATGGGAATCAAGGTCAGGGCAGTAGTGGAAGGGGCTCTTCCTGAATCTGGTGGGTCGAAGCGTGGCTGACATGCTGCCTGCATTGTTATTGCGGATGCTATTGGGCACAGGTCAGTCACAAGCTGCCCCGCTGTCCAGGCTCTCAGGGCCCCAAAAGCTGTCCTGCTGGAGTCTGATGGGGAAAAATAGGCTGGAGCAGAGGAATTCCAGCTGCTCTGCTCACAGGACCATCCTCAGTCCTTTCATCAGTGAAGACGGGGAGGCCTTTTCATGTTCCTCCTGCCTGAGCTGGGAGCTCGTGGGTCAGGAGGATGATGCAGGGCTGGGTAAGCATCCTGGGGGCTTTGCTTTTGGGGATGGGGGAGAGTCAGCAGAGCAGGGTGCACCCTGCTTTGGGGCATCCCCCGTGGCTGTGCCGCCCTTGGCGGGGGTGTAGGGGGGAGTGGGGGTGTGGAGTGAGGCACGTTCCCCAGGGCTGATTGCACATTTATCCCCAAAGTGGTCTGACTCGCTGCCTAATCATCTTCCCCAGCAGCCCTCTGAATGCAGGGCTGATTGCTGCCTGGCAGGGAGGGAGCGTAGGGGGGTTGGGGTGGGAAACCGACTCTGGGCCAAGCCCAGCTGCGGGGAAGCGATGCCGGCACCCGCCGGGCCGGGCTGGCACGCTGGGGTGGTTTCAGCAGCGAGCTGAGCACTAGCCAACTCATCTCCCTTGTTGGTGCCAGGCTCGGTTGAAGGGACGGTCTTGGGAGCTGCGTGTCCTGGTGGTACAGGATCCCCCTGTCCCCAGCAGAGCCTTGGGGGTCTGCCACCACCCCCTGTGACAGCCTTGTGTCCCCTGGGAGTGCCGTGGCAGGGCTGTAAAGGGTTGACCTGGGAGGGGTCCCTGGCCTGCGTGCTGCTGGGCGGCGCGGGAAACGGGTACACTCACGCTGTGTTTCCTTGAGCCCTTCATTGCGGCATCTGGGCTGCGGCCAGCGGTGACCCAGGGAAGGGCCGTGTCCCCTTTGCACTCTCTCCGGGCTCACGTGCTGTGCAGAAGCAGACAGCTGGGAGGGCTGTGGCTTCCTGTAATCCTGTTACAGGTATCTCCCAGCTCTGCAGCATGTGGGGGATTGGGACTAGAGGGACAACCTGCTTCCCCTCTCCATGTAGCCCTCCCAGTTCACTCCCTATAGCTCTGTTTTCTGGTGGCCACTTGGCATGGCCGGGGGGAAAGCGACCCCTCAGGGGACAGTCTCTGGCTACTCAGTCCTCAGGGGCTGCCCTGAGCCCCCCCCATGGATGCTGGGATGGACGGATGGATGCCTGCTCCCCGCCGAACAAAGGCGGCTCTGAGCCTTCCCTGCTCTTGGCACGTTACAAGAGAACCCTTCTCTCCAGCAGCAAAAGCCCTTTCCAAGCCTGGTCCCTCCCTCCCCGGGTGGGCTGCAACCCCCCTTCATGGTGCTCCCTCAGCCCTGAACACCCCTTTCCCGGGGGGAAGCACATGCTGGGATTTTGAGGGGGCAACGCTTGCATGGCTGAGGGTCCTGCCTGGCACCGGCAAGGGTCCTGGGGGAGCGGGGCTGCGGGGGAGCGCCATATGCGTGGGGGAGTTGGCTAGCCCTCCAAGCCAAGCCCCCCCGTAGGGGCTTCCTGCTGCCCCCCGGTTCAGGATGCGCTGAGGAGCGGTGCTGGAGGCTGGACCTTGCACGCTGGAGCACGGGGGAGGG
>NW_010269285.1:0-3796 GCF_000690775.1 Eurypyga helias
TGCCTCCCTAGTCGTTACCCTGTAGTAACGGTGTGGTTAAAGGCTGCGCTCGAAGATACGGTGGACAACGGGCTCGTTGGTCGTGATTTTGCCGTTGCCCGGTTGGAACGATCCAGGAAGATGCGAAGCTGTGTTCGCTGGTGTTTTTCTCGCGTGTGAGAGGTGCGTGGGTGCCCTGGCTGGGCAGCGAGGATGATGGTGGGGGAAGACCCCAGGGGAATAGCGGGCTCTCTCCTTGACTTGCCTTCTTCCCCAGCCTCTGACATGATCCTGACTTTGCATGGATTGGAAACTACTTTCTGCCGAGTTACTGCTCTCTACAGCGATGAAATGAAATCCCTAAACAGATCTGTATTCGCTAGGACACATCTGCGGAAATAAGCGGGTTTTTCCTGGAATAAAATAACAACGCTGTCAGTGACAGCATTTGATTATTGATTCTTAGCTCTGAAAAAAACACCATCAACAAATTTTACACCAGCTATTTTGTTCCATGAACTGATGTGAAAGCCTGGAAAGTTCACTTTGGTGCCGGTGACTCAGGATCGCCCGGCGCAGGTTTGTGCAGGGTGAGGAGAGCTGCTGGGGCTCTGCTCCACGCAGGCGGAGTTGGAGGGTTTGGGGTTTGTTTGCCTTCTCAGAAGGAGCAGCTGGACTGCGCATTGTGTTAGCAAATTGTCAGTTGGGCTTTATCCAGTTAGTGCTGGGAATAAAAATCATGGCTTAGAGCTGAGGCAGGAGGGGATTAAAGGTATAAATCTTCTATTAGCACTGTCATTTTTATATAGGCTGCATTGCACTTTGCAGTGTATAATCAGTAATGCAGAACGTCTGTAGGCTTGAGGACAGCGTGGGGATTGACCTGTGGCTCTGATGACCAGTTGTGTAATGTGTAACTGTATCCTTCGCACCATAAACGCTGGTTAGTTCATGCTCAAATGGGCAAGGTCACGGGATATGATGAATTACAATTGCCCTGGCCCACTTCAGAGAGTCAGCATATATAATATTTAGCTTGCTTAAAACCATTTCATCCTCTCCAGGTCTGCCTCTGAAAGTACCGAAGGACAGACATCAGTGTGGTACTTGCTCAGGGAAGTATTCCCCTCTTACATGAGGGACAGCCAACGCTAATTTTTCACTGACAGCAACATTTATTAAATTCATTGGACTGGACTTCTAAGCCAAAACAACAACAACCACCAATATCAATATACCATTAAAAAAACCAAACCCAAAACCAAAAAAAGACCTGAATGAGTCAATAGCCTTCAAAAAGAGAGAACATGAATCAGAGCCTTCTAGACACGAGTCCATTTTACAACCAAGACAGTAATACTGATGCCATTAGAAAACTTGTCTCATGTTTCTGCTCTTAATTCAATGTGTCAGGTGTAAAATGTGCTTTATAAATATTTTCAAGTGCTTCCATTCTAGGCAAACGGGTACTTCATGAGAAAGTATTTATGACCGTAGACAAGCAGTCATTGCCCTATGGTAATGAGGGCCTTGTATTGGCAATTACTTAGAAAATATGTCATTAGTGACCAGACAAATATAAATTGCATATTAATTGTAACATGCCAAGAAACAGTGTTAGTTCCAGCAATTATGAAGATTCAAGGAAAAAAGCTTACAGGAAAACTTCACACCTACTGGAATGAGATCTATGAAATCCTGTCTTTCTTCTCTTTTTGTTATGCTTTATGTTTCTCTGCAGCACACGAACCCATGACATCTCAACTCTTATGCGTTACGATCACTACGATGTTACTTCTCAAGGTTTAGCTACTCACTGCTCTATAATGCAGCATAAAATTTTTAAATCACGTAACAAAAAGTAAAATGACCCACTTGTCCAGTCAATTGAGTCGTGCAAACTTTATGTGTGACAGTTCCTGCTTGGTGTCACCTTGGGACGGCAGGAGAGCTGCTACCCGAACATAGGAATGTCCCGTCCCTTTGCCACATCTTTCTTTGTTGAGGGAAGGGCTCAACCTTTTGCATCCATGAGCACTGAGAACTGAGTGTACCGCATCCAAAGGAATTTTGGTGATGGAGAAATAAGTTGACAGAGTAAATATAATATAAAGCTGACAGAGTAAATATAATATAAAGCAAGAAAAAAAGCCCAAAGATACCAAACTCCTTGGATAAAATGCAAAATCTCCTAGTAAAACCTTCTTTTACCTCTAAGCCTTTTTACAGCTTTTCTGAAATGATTGCAAATCTTACGACCTTGCTGACACTCCTATGAATAATGATCTTTCACTCTGAGATCTGTAACAAAAACTCTTAGGGTCTAGCTGGGAATGCTAAATACCTGCCTTACTTTTGTATCCTTACAGCCCCGACTTCAGGAGGCCCCCAGGGTAACGAACCTGGTTTTATTCTTCACACTCAGCTCATCTTGTCCACACCGCAAGTCAATTAGCTCTTCCAGGGGAATCACTCTGTTGTTGACTTTCATGTTACACGGATGGCCAAATGATTCTCCCGCATACCCCCGACAGAGAAAAAGTCTGTTAAAACATTGGTTGCCTTGTTTGGAGGAAAAAAAGAATAAAGCCACAAGTCAGAAACAGAAAATAATTATTAACTTGGTTGGCTAGGGTCTGCCATTATAAATTCTTTCAAAGCAAACATTTGTACTGAAATTACGGGGACTGCGGAACAGAAATAGTTATGTCTTGCTCTTAACACAGTTGGGTCTACAATTTGCACTTAAGAAAAAAAAAAGAGGAGTTAAGCTAATATTTCTGTGGCTTTCTACATTCTTTAATAACAAAACATTCTCTACCAGTTCATGACTTTCTGCTGTTATCAACCTAATATTGATCTGACTGGGAGCTGAATCATGGAAGGAGTTACTAATTGGCATTTCAGAAGCACATAATTACTGCGTAATGTAATATGTATGTTATACCCTTTCACTCTACTCTTCCTTCTTCCCTGCCTTCCTTGCACTTTTATTTATTCATTAGCTTTTAGAGTGTAAACTAGAAAAGGCAAGTGCAGAGAGGTCTTTAGAAAAAATTCTGCAGCAAGTTTCATCGGTGTCCAGGGACAGTCCCAGGAATTTTTACATTTCAAGTTTATGACAGGAGTGTTTTAACACTCACTAATTGATGAATAGTTGTTTACTAATAGTGTTCCTATTTACAGTTAGGTCAAGGAGCACATATTTAAAGGGGATTTGTTGTGTTCCCCTTGGACTTACTTGTGAGTTTACAGCAACTAAGATTTTTACACCACACTGGCACCTTAGCAGGAAACATCTGCCTGCTCCTGCAAACTGCTATACACACACCTCCTCCTAAAGAGAGAGAGATGCTAATTTGTAGCTGTCCCTGTTCATAAAGGCTGCTCGGTAATACTTTCCAGGTTGAAACTTCAGGTAGTTAGATCTTTAAATGCCTGCAAGATGTGGACAAAACAGGCTTTGTGCAAGTATGGGAATCATTCAAATATACCAGCTGTTTGGGAAATAAATCCCTTACAATGAGAACAGCATTTCTGAAATCCGTTTCATCAAAAGCAAGTCACTAACAGATAATCTCACTGAGTGTTCAATTATGAATTATCCAGGATGACACGTAACAAAGGACACAAGTGGTACAGGGCTGTGTCAGTGTTAGGAAGGCAGTCCCTGGCAGCATAATAATGAAAAAAACCCCAGGAAAAAGTGATAAACAAACTAGACCAGGTTGCTCAAAGCCTCATCCAGCCTGGCCTTCAAGACATCCAGGAACGGGGCATCCACAGCTTCTCTGGGCAACCTGTTCCAGTGCCTCAC
>NW_010269285.1:4030-45895 GCF_000690775.1 Eurypyga helias
AACCTCCTCCGGGGCCTCCTCGGGACTGGCTCCAACCAGCCTATATCCTTCTTGTGTTGAGGACCCCAGAGGGGGACACAGTACTCCAGGTGGGGTCTCACGAGAGCAGAGAGGGAGAATCCCCTCCCTCAACCTGGTGGCCACGATTCTCTGGATACAGCCCTGGGTACGGTTGGCTTTCTGGGCTGCCAGCGCACGCTCCGGCTCATGGCCAGCTCTTCATCCACCAAATATACTTATTCTGTGGCATGGATTTTTATATATATAATATATATATCCACATACATGCATACCAGTCTATTCTAATATGCATGCAATTTATAACTTTCACTTTAACAATGATGCTAGGAATTTAGAAGACAGCACTTTAATACACACAAATGTAAATTAATGATATGATAAATTATATTTAATAATAGGTTAGTACTTTCCTGGAGTGTAATCACATAAAAAGTTTCCTACTGCAGATCATTACTTTAAGAAACATGGCATTAAGTGTGATTCTCTTTGAAGTCATTTAAGATATAGGTCTGTGAGTGTTAGATAACACTTTTCTGAAAGGATACCACATCATGAGGAATTAAATATTTCTTTTTTTTAATCTAAAACTTTTAGTAAAGACGTGTAGAGGTGATTTTGGGTTTATTTTGTTCACTATTTCATTCTAAACTTAGCATGGTAAGACTTGCATGCTATCCATCAAATAAACATTGTTTTGGAATTTATTTAGGACTTTTCATGTTTGAAGACTTTTATCTGAGGTCCTCAAATTTAATTATAAACATTAAAGTCTGCAACATCAAGGTTAGTGACTGTGCTTTGTTAATCATTTCCTGGTGTTTTGGGTTGGTGACTGTGACTTCTCATGTGTTGACAACCTCCAGTGTTACTGGCAATATGTGCCAGAAGCCAAGAATCGTTCTATGCACCTACAAATTAACATCTATGATTCTTAAAAAGGAGGCACCTGATCTCGGCAGAATGCCTCAAGGGCTTTTTGTTTCAAAGAAATAGAATTAGACACGCAGGTTCGTTACCCTGTGAATGGAGTTCAGAGTGATTCACAGCAGATACACCAACCCGGGGTACCTAAGGGAAGGCAATACCTAGAATCAAGAGTCATCAGCTTAATTAAAGACTCTCCACAGTCCTGAGCTGTGAAGTTAATGCAACCGCTGCAGATGAAGCATCATTTATTTCATATTAAATTTAACCGTAGTTTGAGCGAGTTGTGCTGTAAAATGCTCATTTCCTGGTGTTGACTGCAAAGGCAGCACCAGCAAACAAGCTGAGTGGCTGCGGGTCCTGAAAGCATTCCGTGGGTCTCATCCCCACATGAAGAGTGCCAGGAAGAGGGAGGATGCTGGTGGCATCCAGGGCCCTCAAGGGGAGTGGGATGGAGTCAAAGGATATTTGAAGTTTAGTGAGGCTGGTCTTGAGCTGCTGACCACTTCCCTGTGGATATATCAGAAAAATAATCTAAAATTTCAGTTTAGAAAGAGGGAGACTGGAACTTACTCCACGACACAGAAACTGCTGTTCCGTCTGAGTTTGTGTGACCTTACCAAGGGAAAAGGATGTGGAGGGCGAGCCCTGTGGAAGTTTTACAGAAAGCTGAGAAGGAAACAGAGATGTTGTCTGAAGGACGCCTCGAGGCAGTGACGGCAGCTTGGCAGGAGAAGGCAGAGACTCAGGAGTCATGGGAAGACGGGATCTCGGAGTGTGACTGACTCTTACGAGGCAGCTGGCAAGTCAGGAAAGAGTAGGAGGGAGTATTGTATTTTACCTTCAGCTAAGAAAGACGTTACTAAGGATATTGGCTGTTAGATTAGATTACATTGCTGGATCTGGCCAGTCACACAGAAATTGTCAAGGAAAGTCACAGCCTTAAAGAGAAACCGAGACAGAGATAACGCGCTTTTATTGAGAAGTGTCAGAGGTGAGGTTTGCAATCTTATCCCACTGTGGCCCCCTAGAAGCAAGGTAGCACAGTGTCCACAAACTTCATGCTGGGGAGAAAACCCAAAGCTTTGCCCACATTAAATGGGCTTTCTACACCTAGTTTTATTTACTTCAGTTGTGTGTGTATATATACACACAGTTGTGTGGAAGACTTAAGCAAGAGGGGGAAGAAACCGAGAAAAATATAAACACAGGGTTCCTTACAGTTAGGTCCTTGATTTGTGTAGTAACATAGGAACAGTAAGAAAAAAAAGCCAAAAACATGAGCTTCTTGGCAAAGTGATGACAATAATTATGCAAATTTCCCCCCTTTTAAAAATATGTTTTAGAAGCATACAAAGACAATATTTTGGGAGTCTTTGTCCAAGTTTAGCTGTCTGTGCAATAGCGGTTTATCACTGTGAGAGGCAATGACAGGGTGTAGGTGTTAAATTAATAGTCTTTTTAAAATTATAAGTTGTTGTAAACTTATTCTGTAATAGTTTAATTGATGTAGCTTATAAAAATGAATATTTCAATAATAATAAGCAGCCTATTATCTGTTGTAAAACCTGATCTAGGTTTGTAAGCAAGAGGTGTCAGGCATAGTAATCCAGTGACATTTCTGCTCACAGGTTTCTGAGGATTTTTACATTAACACAATTGTGGGGAAATCGAAGTTAAAGCTATTTGTGTAACTAAAGTGTGCAAACTCCCGTGACTTACGGTAGCGAACATCAGAAATGCTTAGCAGGTTGCTCAGCAGGGAAAAAGTGATGCTATTTTATTAAAGGACGGCACTTGGGTTGTTTTATTTTCCTACAGCTTGAGAAAGTTACAACACGCTAGGACTTAATATCAGGTTTGCTTTAAGGTTCCTATCATTAGAAAGATGAACTTTGTCTTCAAAGGCGGGTCTGTTCTTTAGGGTGGTTATCATGTTCCTCCTCCTGCTGCTGAGTTCTGGGCCAGTGCCATGTCTGACCCCGTCAGTGGTCCTAATTCTCCTTGTGCTTTGCCCAAGAGGAAGTCCCTGGCTGGCAACATCTCCTGCGGCTGTTCATCTGAGAGCACCCTCGTTTTCATCTGTAGGTGCAATGGGACGCAAGCGTTTCCTTTGCTGATGAAGCCGAGCCCTGCTGAAGGTTTTCCATGGGGGAAAGGGAAAGCGGGGGCAATGCCTGTCCTCGGCGGTTGTGCTGGTGGCAGTAGATGCTCCATTCGTGCTCCATGTGAGGTGGGGGAATTTCCTGGGCTGGGATGGTATGGGAGCTTTGCTCCGAGACCTCCAGTGCTGTGTGACTCAACGCACTGAAGTCCATTAAGCTTAGGGGAAGCTGAACTCCAAACCTGTTAGGTACCCGTGGTGAGGGCTGAGTGCCCCTCCGGGGACTCTTATTTCCTTGCCCCCTGCCGCTGTAGAGGTTGTCAATGATCTGCCAACTTGGTGTGTCGGACAGTGGATTTACTCTTCACTACAACAGTCGAGGCACGAAGAAACTTTATTTAAATAGTATTGGTTTATTAGCCTTACTTATGCTTTTAAAGTTGTGGTTTCAGCAGTGTAAAGGCGAGTGTCTATCCCTTTGCTTAGTTTTCCCTGGATATTATAGATTGTGGGTTTATATTTTGAAATAAACCTTTTTTTCTTTTGTAAAATCAATTGCTTAGGCAGGAGGATTCCTGACTTCCCAATTAAGCAATTTATCTAAAAGAAATCTTTTTTTCCCTTCCCTTTAGAGCATTAAACACTTACTCAGCTGAAAGCCGCATCAGTCTGCCAGCGTGGGATTAATGCCACGAACATTTCTCTTCATATTTGCTGCAGAGATGACCTGCAGACATGAGCGTCATGTTAAAAAATAGCTTTTGTAATTCCTTGTGCGTGGTAACTGAGAGCCCAAACCTGTCTCCATTTTCCTTTATTTCTTCTTACTGTCTAGAGGAAGGCAGCAGGCGTGAGACCCAGTGCCCCCTCCCCGCTGGCCCATCCGGCCCCTTGCCAGCCCCGCTGCCTCCTGGGGCTCAGGGCGTGGCTGGCGTGGCTTTCTGGCTGCGGGGAGTCAGGTTTGCCGCGACCCATCTCGGGGTGCACCACGGGAGCATCGGCACACGGGGCTCCCTCCTCCTTCAACACTACGGGCTGTTGATGAGCACACGCAACCCACGCCCTAAAACCTGAGCCGAGGCTGGGCCTGCTGAGGGGGCTCACTTCAGCTTTTTGGATAAATCTAGAGAAGGGAGGAGACTTTATTTTTCCCTTTAACCTGTTTACCTGGTGTCAGTACAAATAAGTTCGGACAGGTTTTGAGATCCCCATCGTGTCTTCTGAACGCTGAAAGCAATCAAACCCCCAAAGCTTTTGAGCTTTCCCATCACTCTCATTTCCCCATACAAGCAAATCAGTGTGTGTGGTGCTGAGCAGCAGGATAGTCTGGTTATTCAGTCTCTGTCCTAACCTTGCTCCTCGGTGGAGTTGGAAGGCACTTGCTGTGCTTCTGCGTTGGCCTCCTGGGGGACGTATTAGTTTCTGCTGCTTGCAAGGATGCTTCACCCCCCCTCTCCTGCTAATCCAAACCCATAAAAGCATCTTAGCAGTGCTGGGGTGATCGACTAAAGGTTTCCTTGCTGTAATTTATACACGTGTCAGTCATTACTTACTTGACCTTTTTTTGTACAGGACACAGTGTCTGATGGCTGGAGCTAAAGGCTGGAAAACAGGAGTTCGTGGTAGGCTCTGGCAGGAAGTGTTCACCGAGGGAGGGATCCTGCTCCTGTTTATTACACTGAGCTTTTCTGTGAAATTAAGGCAAACTCTTCCTGTTAACTGTTTCTTGGTGGTGGGAGGAAACCTTCCGCTGACTTACCCCGCTGGCCCAGCTCACCCAAAGGTCTGAGTAACCTCTGCAGTGTGGCAAGGGGAGCCGAGCCCTCTCGCCTTCTTTCCCTTTGGGCTATACTGAAAGGGGTTTGTGGCTTCATGCTTCCTTCTGGGTGCGAGTATTTGTAGGTAGTTTGGGTGGGAGAGTCATGAGCAGGTGAATGACCATGGCATGAAATGAGATTATGTCCGGCCGCTAGACAGACTGGAAGGAATCGACTGGCTTAGTCCCTGCCCTGAGTCCCTGTGTTCAGCCAAGCCTGGGGCAGCAGGAAGGAGGGGAAGAAGAGAAAGGATGACAAGTGATGGAAAAGGACTGAGTAACAAGAAGAGGAAGAAGAGTGCATCCCTCTGAGCTGCCCAGGTGACCTCAGGAGGCATGTCCATTGATGGAACATCATATGTATCTGCTTGTGTGTGCACACTCGGCTGGAGTTTTGCTCTCAGCCCTGAGGTGATAGGTCTGTGCTCGTACAGGAAATATTCTCAACTGATCTTTCACACAAAAGTATCTGGCTTCTGGAAGTCAATGCAACGAAGGATTTGTCTGTTTAAAGACCAAATATATGCTACTGATGATTCCCTTTCCCAGTGATAATTTTGGAGTTGTGAATTCTCCACAGCCGCCTTCAGTATAAACTCAGTTTACATCCACGAGTACATATTTTTTGGTATAGATTTGGTCTGGAGTTTGAAAAATCTCAGTTTTATAATTCAACAGCTCTAATGTGTTTTCTGGGAACATTAATGTCTCTGAAACTTGATTATGCAAGTATTTGCAGAGGGCAAAAAAAATGCTCAGCAAAACCAAATCCATACAATAATTAGGGGGATTTTGGTGTTTTTCTGGTTTTATGGTATTTGCTTCTCTCTGAATGTTTCCCAAACCTTCTGGATGCTTCTTTCCCCACAGTGATTTACAGAAGTCTCTGGAGACACTGGTTCCACCCCAGTGAGGTCATGTTTAGTGAAGAAACCCACCAAGCAGCTGATGCCGTTTTAAGATAGGAGCTCTTTGGCAACATTTCAGAGTTTCAAATAACCTTAACAGCATCATCAGAATTAGGATACTAAGCACTGTTCAGATCTATGAATTCTTAAGGAATGAAGAAAACCAGTTTCAGATGGCCGTTGAATTTAGGCGCCTTGGTGGGCAGCTGTGATTTTCAACATCTAGTACTAAATACCAAGTCACTGACTTGGTGGTTATACTGTGAAAGATCTGTATTTAATGAATTATAACTAAACTGTTCTGTGGTGTGGGGTTTTTTCCTCCTTCTGTGAGAGCTTTGGGTTTTTTCAGTTGTTTCTTGTCATATATGTTCACTTGAAATTCTGTGGGGTTACTGTAGCAATCCTGCGGCAGACGACTATAATTTGGGTTGAGCTTCAGACACGTTGAATCAAGCTGTTTGTGTCTGCAAAGCACCAGTTGAAGCCTCAAGCGGGGCTGCGGTTGTGGGCTGAGTCAAGGGTTCAGCTGAGCCCTGTCAACGTGTGAGTCAGGTGGTGGGGGACCACATCAGGCCATGAGAGATAACGTGGGAGCCCTTATCTAGTTGGCGTGAGAGCTTTGGAAGTGACAGACTCGTTCTCTACCTGGCCTTGTGTTCCTAGCGCAGCTCCATAATTTTTGTGCTGGATTGGCGCTGCACAAAATAAATGTATTTATAGTCTCGGGTGGTGTTCAGAATGGGTGTTATGCATAAAATTGCTCACTGAAGTAACTCTCCTGATGCTTCAAGAAAACTGGGCTGATAGAGAATTTGGGTCACAATACCTAAGAAGATTTATGTAATTAAAACAGCTTTTATATAGCATATTTGCATTTTTACATGGAATAGTTGAAAAAGCTTTCAAGTTTCAACCAGTCTATGCCCTTTCCTCCTGAAACACATTTTTATAGCTCCAGATCTGAAGCTGAATATCATTTAGCACCAAATTCTGATAAAGAAAGGAAATCATCACTGCAGGATTTTCAAAAACTTGTTCTCAGGTCGAGAAACATTTATAAACATGTTTTATTCTTGCATGTGTCACCCCGTGAGTACTCTATGTACAAAGCCCTACAAAATAAAGCTGGCGTGGGCTGCGTGACATGGAAATCAGAAAGAATGAGTTTGAATGAAAAAGCATTCGAGACTTAAGATTTTTGTTTCAGACTTAAAACTGTAATTGAAAAAGATCTGTGTACTGTCATTTGATGAACGCTGCACATGCTGCAAAAAAAAAAAATGCACCGCAAGATTTTGGAGAAATGCCTGCAACTGATAACAGTGGTTTTTGGACAGACTTTTCTTTTTTTCTTTTTTTTTTCTTTTTTTATGGTGCAGGATTTTTAAAACCACTAACAAGTCTCAAGCCTTCTTGCCCAGCTCTGTTATTTTTTGAAGAACAGTGCAATGTGCTCATTATTTTCTAGTATTTCTTCTGTGTTGTTACTGTGGAGAAAGCAGACAGGATGTATCTGAGATCTCGCAGATCAGTCTTTAATGATTTCTAGATTTAGAGCAAAGGAATGAAATTCCTAACATTACAGCTTCGCACAAATTTTAGCTTCTATTTAATAATTGTTTCTAATGATGACCTAATGTGATCATGCACACTTACAAGATTATAAATTATATTTCTACTTTTTAAATTAAAATGTTGAATACCTATTGGTATAGAATATTTACAGTAGTATAGGATAATGTAGGAGTGCTCCAGAATAGTACTATGAATGTTTGACAAAGTCTCATAATGTCAAAGTTTAAATTATTGAATAGCTACAAGTCTCCCGTAGAAAGTGCAATGTAGATTAATAGACATAAAAGAAAGCATGTTCCAGATGAAGTGGCTGAGTAAATATATCATCTAAGTGGTTGATAAAGTAACTAAATTACTGTAAACAAACAATAAAATGTCTTAGAGGAAATATCTCAGAGAAGTTGCATATTGGGAAAGTGAAAAGATAAATGCAAATTGTAACTATATCAAAAGAGAAGGCTGGATGGCAGTTTTTCAGTTTGAAGTGTGGGTTCTCTTAGCTGTCTGTCTAATAGAGATGGTGTTCCTGAACAGTAGTGGCTACCCTCCCAACACGGAGTCATGCACAGCAGGTGACAGTGTAAGATGGGTACAATCTACATCTGCCCTTCAGGGCTTATACTGGAAATATTTCTGGGCATTGTAATATGAAAATGTTCAGTAAAAATAAGATGTTGGGTCTGTATACATCACTAATCAATTATGGGCAATCCTAATGCATAATGGAGTGAGAAATCAGTGTCCCCAGATACTTGTTTTATTAGTGAGACCAGTGCTGCAGAGGATTGATTCACGGTATGCCACAGAAATGGCTGCTTTTTATTTTTTTCCCCTTTATCATTATCTTTGATAGTTTTAGTTTCCAAGAAAACATCCAGGCTGGAACTGATCACCCACTACCTCTAAAGGCAGAAGATGTCAAACATATGGTTTTATGCCAAAGGTATTTGTGGAAGCATCCCAGTTCTTGTCTGCCAACCAATGGCTAAATGCCATCAGCAGCAGTGACAGCTGGGAGTTTGCCAGATATAGCCAAGGCAGAGTTGTGTTGTAACATAGTCTTATCTGCTTCACAGAGTAGAAAAAGGAGAAAATTACAAGTACTAGCAATGGCAGCAGGGTTGTCAAAAAAAACCCTCCCAGCTAACTAGAGGCAGCCTGGAAGGGGTGGAAGAATGTGTGTCTTGTGGCATCGTACCTTACTTTATGCTAACTTTTTCTCTTTTTAGTGTATTTTTCATCCTACTTCCAGTGGAGGACTCTCATGTAGATCAAAAGGTAGTGGTAATGAGCTGAGCTCATGAAACTTTCAGGAGAAAAGGGGAGGGAAAGATAGAAAATGTTGTAACTGTTTTCAGTAAGGGGGCTTGCTTGAAAATACTGAATTTCTGATTCTCAGCCTTTTCTCAAAATGATGCTTAAAATGATTAAAAGTTTCCATGAAAATGAAGATAGTAAGAAGTAATACTAAAATTACACTGATAACTCTTCTAAATTCAGTATTATTTTATGTAACTAATGTATTCATTATGATTTATGGAGAACATTGATAGCTAGAGAAGCCAGATAATAGACTGGTTTTATCTTTTTAGTAACAGACCTAATCCCACAGTCCTTATTTAATCAAAAGTTCTTTTCAGAGGTTTTCTTGCATGTGTTTTCCTGAGTCAGGTGTGTGATTTCTGTAGGTGACAATCTACATTTAAAAAAAAATAATAAATGGTCAAATTCTTGCCACATGCCAACCTAATGAACAATGAAGTGTTATTAATTCTCTTTTAGGATAGGGAATTGTGGCAAAGGAAACGTAAATGTCTTGCGCAAGGCTCCTGAGGAATTAGAGATGATGAGACTGTGAGGATTCCTATCTCTTTTCAATACCCAGCTGAAATACAACGATATTCAAGGGGAAAAGTGCTGACACAACAGTTTGTCAAAACCCTAAGAAAAAAAGAGAATCAGAAGATGGGAACTCAGCAAACTGGAGGATTGCCCTTCTTGACCCATCCTTTCTGCCAAATGACAACTCCCTGGTCAGCAGAGACACTGGGGTCTCATCTGGGTGGAGAGCGTTTTGATCCTTAGCGTAATTGCTCACTCGTTCTAGTTAATTGTTGTGTGCATTAGCCAATAAGGAATGACTTTGTCCCCTTACACTGTGTATATCTGACTTACAGTCTCTTTGCTCACAGTAAAAGTTGCCTAAACAAGGTGATCCAGAGAAGGAGGATTGCACATCTTTGTATGATCAGTCTCCAAACCCCCAGTCTTGTTCCTTCTTAAGACAAAGTGGCAAAAGTACCACTGATTTTTAAGAGGACAGAGTCACTGGATAGGTGAGTTCTGAATTCTCATATTAAGATGTAATTATGTTGTTTAAATAAGGCAACTGCCTCTAAGATAAGTCGCAACTGAACATGGAAGGACCATTGGTGGGCAAAGTGTATCAAAAAACCCTTGAAGTCTGAACTGGAATGGCCTCTAAAGCTTCATCTAGAACTGAGTATTTGCTGCCAAATTTTCAAGTATCCTGGAGCTCTAGGTCAGCCTTAGGCTCTCAGACAAGGTGTAGAATAATGCTGTTAATGTATTTCTCCTTCTAATATCATCAGGTACGTCCCTGTGCCAGTGGCACAGCACCCATGAGCAGAGTTGCTCCTGGCTCGGTTTCCTCCTGTTTGCGTCCCTCAGCAGGAGCACCCGTGGAAGTGCTGTGTTGGTGTGCGGGAGAAGCTGGAACAAATGCCCTTTGGGATTACAGACTATTCATTTACTACTGTCCTGAGAATTGCTTATAAACGTTCTGCTTTCCAATTACCATTTCCTTCTAATTTCCCCTTTTAATTTATTTTTGGTCTTCATCAATAATAATTTTGGCAATCCAGATTATTTCACTTTCTATCCCTAGATACTTTTTATGGCTTTCATTTTTTAAAAAACAATATCTCATTGAATGATGTTAGCATTTATGCCTAGTTTTCGTGTAGATGAACAAAAAAATTACTGTGGCATTCTGTGTTCAAAGTACTGTTTGGTGGGTTTTTTTTTGTCTTTCAGTCAGGATTTGTATTGTTTGTATTCATCTTTCCTGAAGAGATAGAATGATCTAAAATTTGTAGGAAGTACATTCTGTAAATAAGGAATAGTAGTATGAATAATTTTTAAGTATCTTTGCGTGGCCAAAGTAGTGAGCTGGTGTAGTTATGATCTTCATTGCCGTGTGAAGAAGAGAGTAAGGATTTAAAAAGCAAGAATTCTAATGGAAATCTTCCCTGTCCAACCACATTTGATTGATTTGCTTGTCTTTCAGCGAGAAATGCCAGAGCTGGAAAATCTGTCAGGCTCTGTCTCTGCTGAAGGAGTTTGAGTTATGTTTCTTAATAATGTAGCTTCATATTTAGTGGCGACTCACAAAGATTTTGCCCTTCTTTCCCTGAAGGCAAGATAGGATCCAAGGTGCCTGATCAAATGAAAGCTGGTGTTGTGGAGTGTAATCAACATGTATCAAATGGTCTTATTAGGCAGCTTGATAGCGCAACTTTCTTGAGGCTGACTCTAGGGCTTATTGGATACATCATTTCTCTGTAGCATGCCGAACATGCTGGAGGAATACACAGCATGTATAATGCATGCCGTAGGAGCATGCTGATGAAATGTGGATGGAGTCAAACACTAAAACTGGAGTAATTGTTGAAATCTGCTGCAGATGCCGAGTGTAATTGATAAATAGCTACTAATAACCAGAGCAATAACAGTTTTTCTCAGAAGAAGTTGATGTTTTAAAGGGAAGTTCAAGTACGCCTGGATTTTTCTCAGGTTTCAGTAGCAAGGCTGCACTGCAGCTGCTCTGCGTTGCCGGCGTGCTGGGACGGGGAAGGTGCTGCACAGTGACTGTTCGGCGCTCTGCTGAGCTCAGTTGATCAGGGCTGGGTAGGAAGGCACAGAGGGTTCCACCAGCTCAGCCCAGTGCGCGGTGACTGTCAGCGGCGCTATCAGGTCTGACGGTGGGTTGTGCCCTTCGTTGCTTGATGTCAAAACTGATTTTGAAAACATGTGGTTGCAATGTTAATGACCACACAGAGAGCAAGCTTGGGTGGTCTCTCCACGATGGCAGAGAGGCTTCTTGACTGTTTAAGCACACTACATTCACACAGAATAATAGGTGAATGTTATTCTGTAACATTCATAACATAATGTATGATTTAATCTGATGATAGGCAACTCCTACTGATCTCCTCCTCCTTAATCCCATTTGAGTAGGTGGCTCTTGGACAATTAAGACTAGTAGCCTGCCAATGGTTATGTTATTTTAATGCCAGCTTTTAAATTTTATTTAATTAGTGAGATCCACTTCACATTTCTGATCCAATAACACTTCAGTGATTAGTGACCTAACAGACACACAGTACTGCAATAGTCATTTTGATGAAGGTTTTGTTGGTTAAAAGAATTTACACCTGCAGCTAAAATGCTAAAAGCTGTTTGTGTGGGCAGGGAGTGATAATACTGGACCGTTCCCATGGACTCCTGGCCCCTGAGGACGTTTCTTTTACGGCTGGGTAAGGGAGCATTGAAGTCTGGGATAGTGACAAGGCACAGCTGAAGGTGTAGCCACAAGCTTTGGGAAGGAACCACTGGACTCAAATGTCATGTCACACGTTGGTAAACTGGGAATTTGCAGAAGCCATTCTAGAACAGATGTTTATATTAAATGCCCCCCCACCTGTGAGAATTCAGAAGTTGCTAGTTTCAGTGAATTGTTTTTTTCCAAAGAAGTTCCTTAGAGAAGAAAATGAAGGTTTTCTCATTTTTGTAATAATACTTGTGATTTAACTGAAACCAGCACAATACTTCAGTTAAATATTTATAAATACAAAGTTCTGTGTTGTACTTTGAAGCCAGACTGTTTTTTAGAGATGTGTTAGTGTCCAAATCTGTCACTATAAATAACATCCTAAACCCCTGAATTAGGTTTGACAGTTCATAAGCAAGATAAAGTTTCTACATCAGATGTTTCTTTGAGACACGGAAGATGTTTCCTTGATGTTTCAGGTTATTTAAATTGTCAGCAATGCAAATTCTAGACATAGTCTTACAGAAGGGTAAATTAGCTTGAAAAACAGAGGTCATATCAAAGCTGGTGTAGAGCTGTGGCTTGCTGGGTTTGGCCTCTTGTTGCTTCTAAATAAAAAATCTTCAGAAATGAAAACTCCTTCAGCTCAAGAGTTTGTACAGTAGAAATTGCTATGCGACACCTCCCTTATGTGGCAACAGACTTTCTTTCTTTCTCCTCCTTTTTAACATTTTTACTCAGATGTTACAACATAAAGTTCCCTATAAATTAACAATATAAAAATATACTTAATTTATACACCTCTCTACATTATCCAGAAGATGTAGCATTTCTAGCAAGACCATCTTCTCTGTGCATGGAAAATCTTTTCAGATTCAGGGTTGTTGGCTGTGCTATGAAACAGCATAGCTAACGTGATGAAACAGGCAGAGTCAGCATGTGGCACGGCTTCCTTCTCCTGGCAGGGCATATGCCAAAAACATATAAAAAATTAAAAAAGTAATGCAAGATTTTACACTGTGTGTGAGCAAGTACTAATCCTCTGGGTCCTCGCATGCATGTTGTTCCAAGGAACAAGATTTGAAAGAAAAAATATTGGTTTGGCTCATCTGAGGGTGCTGAAGGTCCAAAGAATAAGCAGGATTTCTCACTTTGTCTAGATTTAAAGACATTTATGGGTGGGGAGGGGGGCAATTTAAAATTGATTTTAATAAATATTTTCAGGACACTTGTATAATTTGCATTTAATCTTACCTTTAGAAATGCAAGTTTTCTGTTTTTTCTCTAAGATAGGAATGGAACTTGAAGTAGAAGTATTCATGCTTTACACAACTGTACACTCATATTTTGCAAGCTCTTTGTGCTGAGCTGAGGTCAGATTTCACACACTAAGAAGATTCAGATAATGGTGTGAAGCTGATGGTCAGCAACAGCTGATTCTGGTAACCAAGTGAGGACTTCAGAAAATGTTATTATTTCAGAATTGTCCCAGATCACCTCTAATAATATTTTAACCAATTCTGGGAAGAATAACCCAAAAAATGAAGAATAATTTGGCAAAGATTTTTTTGTTAATATACAGTCTTATACATAGGAATTAAATGCAACAGAATTTGTCTTGATTCTAAAACACTTTGTGTGGTTTAGCTAAAAGGTTTGTTATTGCCTTTTCTTCTAGTCTTTATGCTGATAAGCTCAAACAAAGATGGAGCATTTACTTCATTTGTGATCCCCCATGTGTTTCTCACTGCCAAGTTTCAGAATAATGTGACTCCCAAAACTTAGGCTTATCTGTTGACGTGGAAGAAGGATAAAATACAATGTAAATATAGGTATGCAGGGGAAATCACATGGGAGAAAAGCAGCATTCGTTATGAGCATGCCTTATTCTAAGAAGACCTTATGGTAGGAGTAGTCTGTAAACTTTACATTTTCGAAGAGGTCGAGATTAAAATACTGTAAAAATTAAACTTTTTGCTTTGTAAGGAATAAGAAATCTCGAAGCTGGTTTGTACGTCAAACTTAACAGCCTGCCCCCCCCAGCTTAAATTAATGGGAGATGTTGAGGCATTTTAAGAGTAAACAAATAATTATTCATTCTCTTTCCATCCCCCTAACTTGTTACAGTTTGTCGGATTAAAGAGGTGAGCAGCAGAAGGCTTCCAGGTCTTGCCAGAAGAGGAGCAGAAGGGTTGCAGGCAAGAACCCCTTTGTGGCTTTGAAAATGCCAAGTGCCTTTTAAAGGCAAGACAGTCTTATTAAAGTTTATTCTACTGAAAATGATGATACAATACCTCATGTGCAGTGTGTGAAGCAGCTAGTTTTGACATTAAAGATTCAAACCAAATTCAAAATACCATAAAGTTGTAGTGCTTTACAAAGTGTTAAAAGACTGACATTTTCCTCCCTCTGTCTGGGACTGTCAGAAGTTTCTGAATCTGGCTTCTGAAGCTCTTATTACTGCCTTACGGCACTGTTCACAAATACAGTCACCTCATGGGAGCCTCACCAAGGGTTTTTCTTGGAGACAAAAAAATATGTTTTCTTTAGATTCAATCCCATGGCAGCCCTGAAGATATTTTTGGTTAGTTTCTTATTGGAAACTGGAGACTTAAAAAGCTAGAAACAACACTTAGAATTCCTCTTCTCGAAATGACGTCATTTCCAACTTTTGATGGGGAATCAACATCAGTATTTGATGAATTGGGTCTAATTTTTTCCTTTCAGCTGACCACTCAGGATGGCCTAAGCAGCTTTATTACAAGAGCAGTTGCTGGTGCTGTGGCTCCAGCTGTCTCAGCTTCAGCCAACCCCTCACCTCACGCTGTAACCCCGTGCAGCCACGTGTTGTCTCTGTTGAGTGTCAAGTGTATTTCTTGGTGCACAGCAAACTGATTAGTTAATTTGAGAAGTAGATAAAGTCTAAGAAAAATGGAAAAACTGAACACCTGTGCATTGATCTGGAGTTTGCCCTTCGTTCGTGTAGGTTAGTTTTGGAAGAGGAGGAACCCTTTATGCTGTCACGTATTGTATCAATATACCAGGGAAATGCAGATGGTTGAAATATTCCATCAAAGTAGCAAACATGTTCAACAGCAACAGAGCTTGTGTAGAAGCAGCTAATACAGCCATGGCTGTAATGGACGTGTTTGGGCAGTTCTTTGGTACTGCTGAGCTGCTGTCCAGGGAGGCAAAATTGAAGGCACGTTTCTTAAGCTGATTAATAATGACATATGTATAATCTTCAATAAGCTATTAATTAGAAAGGTGCCTGCTTTTACAGCCTCAACAGATACTGCAACACTGTGCTCTGGAATATCTGCTTATGCATGAGTAGCGTAGACAGGCTGAGCCGGAGGCAGACAGGAACCGCAGGCACACAAATCCCCCTGCGTTTGAATATATGCAAATAAAGCATTAGCGTTCCATGAGGAATTTGTGGTGGAATTAGCATCCAGGTCACCAAACTGCCTTTTTTTTTTTTTTTTTTGTCCCAGGCTGATCTGCTCGCAGAAGACAGAGGTGGCCCATGCCGTTGCCACCCCCATGCCTCTCTGTGGAAGGCTGTCATTAGTGATTACAACTTTCATGTCTTTAATTACTGAGATACTTTAATTCAATCTGATACAAAATGAACTTAAGGCTCTGTGGATTCTTATTGTGCTTTTTTTAAAATAGGGTTTCATAACAGAGCCTGAAATTTAGTTCACTGTGAAGCTCATGGAAGTTGCAAACTGTATGTGAATTTGGGCCCAGTTTTGACCAAGACAGTTTGTGACTTTCATGGAAACCACATGAAAATTTGAGGGTTTGGACAAGTTTCCTCATACTCATTATTTCATGTCACAAGGGAAAGCCCAGGATATTAATTTTTTCAGGTTACTGTTATTTTTTAGCCCAAGTCAATAATTGCTTCTTTCCACAAGGGTCCTCCAAAACAGACAGTCTGTATCTTCATGCTAAGCTGAAAAAAATGACAAAAAAAAACTCCTTATGGGAAGTGATTTATGAAGGTTATAAGTGGATCGATGATGCCAAAAATACTACTTAGCAGCACACAATACTTTTTCTCCTCCTCTGTCTCCTCCAGTCCAAAGCCCTCGCTAAGCCTGGCTGTCTCTTGCCTCAGATGGGTTTAAGCAGTACTGATGTTTATTATATGTAAGTACATTCACAATACAGCAGCATTATATTGACAGCTGTCTAATTTAAACAGGACTCACTGGTTAGTGTGTCGTATAGTAGACAGACAGGGACATGCCATTCCAGTTAGCTATAGGACTCCACAGTAATGGCACTGCACATGGAAAAAGAGATGGTTCTTGCTCCTGCACAAGTTGCCATCAAAGACAAGAGAGGTAGGACTGAGCTGCCAGGACACGGATATTCAGCGACATTTAGGACAGCCTTGAATATCTGAAATACCCCTTTGGTTGGCAGATATAACGTGGTGCCTATGGGAGACCCATGTCCTTTTGGGGCATCAGCTGAAAGCCAACCATAAAACCCTGAAACATATAAAATGACCCTACTGACACATTTAAGCACTGGGTTTTCTCCAGGGATGTCCTGTGTTTACGCTTGGTGAGAGGTGTTTGCAAGAAAACAGTCATTGTCTTAGTATGGAAGTAGCTTAACCTTTGTCCAGGTTCTAGTAGGTGTTACTACAGGGTAAAGCTCTGCAGAGAGATGTGTCCTTCAAACATAGCTTTGTAGATGCTGTTGAGGAGCTGTCTGGGAAAAGAGGTGATCTTAATTTATGTGAAGAGTAATAATTAATGCATAGAAGCAAAAAGATTTTCCTAAATGCAGTTGAATGGCGTTATCACATAGGCCAACTAATGCAAAGTAACAATCTGATTATCTTTCCTTTTGTCTTGCGGCATTCCGTATTGATCTGACACAAAAGTAGGAGCCAGATAAAGAACAGCACAGAGTTAAGAGACTAGTGTAACTGATCCCCTCAGTTAAGTGTTTCAAGAAAAAAAAGTGCTTATCTGGAGTCAAAGCTGCAACTGTCTGTAAATTGCTTAAAGATATGCCCCTAGTGCAACCCTTAGAAGCATGTACTTAATTTTACATAAAATATGGATGATTAGCTTTGAAATGCAAAGAACATAGCATAGAAGTAATTTTAGAACAACATAAAGGTACCCAGATATTCTTTATTTTGCTGTAGTCAGCAATGATATTCTACTCTGCACTCCCATTGCACCTGCCAGGCAAAATGGAGAAACAGCGATGGATGGGCTTGGGGGAAGATGTCAAGAGATGGATGTACAAATCACCAAGGGTGCTGTCAGTGCTTCCCTTTGAAGGTGTTGCTTCAGGAGAGAAATCTTGGCTTCCTAAAGTACTTGAGAAGCGTGAGAAATCAAAACTATGCATGGAGTGAGGAATTACCTACAGATAGCTAACGGAGTGTATTAAGAGAAAAGGGTTTTCCTTGAACCTTTCCTATCTCTTTAGAGCTTGTGGGAAGAAGCATTCTGTTGCCACCCAGAGACTTGAATCTTCTGAGGACCAGCCAGACCAGCGCTTTTTCTCAGCAGATGAGTTTTGAAGAGGAAAAACCTACACTTTCATTTCACAGGGCCTGAAATCTGATTTCATGAATGATGCGCCATGCTGGGTGTGCTTCATGATGAGGGCCATTCCCTGCGGTGTGGGTCAGCAGGGCATCATCCCTGCTGAGCCCCATGTTGCTCCTCAAACTGGTCACTCTCTTCAGGCTCTCTGTTTGTCCCAGTTAACCTGTTTTCTTACCTTCTGCATGCTCCCAGTGTGGCCAACACTGAAGCCCAAAGACAATATGGACACGTAGCATATACAGAGAATCCTTTAATTACTGTGTATCACCAGAGACTGCTGTTGCATGGTAACTAATCAGGCTCATCAACAGAGATTTTTACTCTCTGGACTTTTATGCCAGTAACATATAGGAATTAGTACAACATGTTCTGAAACTGGAACCTAAGAGAACTGGCTGGTGTTGCACCTTTTTGTTCCTGTCACCAGCAACAGCAGAAAAAGCAGGAGGGCGTGAAAAATGTGGTCTGTAAGCCTTTTGAGGAGAGTTGAAGTCAGAGAAGAGATGCCAAGCCTCAGGTGTAGATAAGGTATTTCTACAAGGATCAGCTGACACTCTGGCACTACAACGTATAAATCATTCCTGCCTATACATCATCTACTGTTTTCAGCTGCTCTTGGGGAAAGCAAAAAGTACATTTGCAAATACCTAACAAGTTTTTCTGCAGAAATTGACATTTTCGTTGCTTTCATCCCGCAGTGTAGGAACAATACGGTACAATGTAGTTTTCTATTTTTAATCTTTTACTCTGCTCTGATATTTTGCCAGAATCTATTGGGAAAGGAAACGTAAATCTCTTTGCTCTAACATATAGTCAAATAGGATTTCTGAATATGTAAATTGTAAATCAGAGTGGAACTGGAAGTTCATTAGCTTGGTTAAAGGCTGTTTTCAAGAAAACTTTATAGACTCTAACCTCTAATCTTATCACTGGGTTACACTTGCTACATATATGAGTGAAATTTAGGAAGGCTCAATAGGAGGAAGGTGTCTCGGGTTGACAAGAGCAGCACTGCACTGAAAAAGAGAACATGTAATTTATAAACCACTGCTGCTTGCAAAGAAGAGAAGATAACCTCAGTGTAGTAAGCTAAAATCACCTGAAACCTTTTGAGGAAAGACCTCAGGATCCCCTAGGAGGTTGGCCAGTCTCCCTGTGTTATAAGGCCTTTTCCATACAGCCATTTCTGTTACTTGCTGGGACAGATTGGCACTGGTGGTACTGGGAGGCTGATTTGCCTCTCTGATCTGTGGCAACTATTTTTATATTCTGAGAAAGGATGAGTAAAGCTACCCATCTTAAATTTTGTGCAATCTTCATTATTTTATCTCTCTTCACCTTTTCAAAACCAAATATTCACATTATTCTGATTTTTCCTTTGTGGTGTCATAAATTTTATGCTTGGAAGCTTATCCAGTCCCATCTCCTGTAGACAGCAGGCTTTGAAATGTGATTAATTATTTTTGTGTTATGCCTGGTAGGTGAGGTCAGGCTGTAGCACAGAGGTTCTTGGGAGTGTAAGTGCCCAGTTTGATCCGCACCAACAGCGATGCAGAGAGACCCCCATGTCCCTGCCCCTTGGACCTCACGTTAGCCAATGGAAATTTTGGTCTGCTTTAGCCCACATGCTTCACCCATCCAACGTCTGTCCACTTGGGCTGTGTTGGAGTGGACGTGTATGGTGAAAAACAGAGGCAAAGGGGGTGTACCAGAACAGGCTGTTAACTGAGATATAAAAATAGCATCTGTACTTTATGTCATCTAAAGTGGAACTGTTGAACACCCCTGGACCAAGATGTTTAATTTTATCTCAGTTGTACAGTAATCTGCGCACTTCAAGAAGTACCATGAAAGCTTTAATTTTGGTGCCACCAGCCAGACTTCTGTCCTAAGGGCTGGGTTCCTAGACTGTGCTGTAAAGAAAGAGAGGGAGAAAAAGAAAGAGAGGTCTAAAATGCCTTTTTTAAGACTGTTATCCTGTGAAACTTTAAGGAATTATAAACCATATCAGTAGCTGCTGACATCTTTAGTCATGAGTATTTTTTACAGAAAATGTCAGGAAAACCACAGAATTTGCTAACTGTGGCTTCCTCTTACCACATGATCCTGAGTGTACATGCAAGTGTTAAAAAATGAATATTTTAAAAGAAAAATTGGCAGCAGAACATCTAGGATTTTCAGCAGAAAATGTATATTTCTTTCAATGTGGATCATGTGTTAACAAGGAGGGATAATCAGAAAATATACTCAATAACATCATACATAATTCTACTATAAATAATTTTAATCAGACAGACTAATTTAACACACTTTGTTGGCATTACCTGTTGCTGCTATGGGATATGCTTGCAGCTGTAATTTCAGGTCCTTAATGTTTAGTCTGTTACCCTGTTTTGGTATTATTAAATCTTGTTTGTTTTAAAAATTATCCAAAATTTTCTGTTCTCATATTCATACTATTCCTGAGTTTACACAATTTATTAAAAGCACATATAATATTGCATGTTAAATTATGAAGCATGTGCGGTTTTGCTAAAGATCGTGCCAGTAATCATGCCCAGTACTTCAAACATAGATACCTTGTCTAGCAGGAACGTGGCCACAGGAGGGACATAAAAACCTACTATCTTTGCGTTAGAAGAAGAGCATTCAAAAATCATTCGGGCACAACACTCAGCAGGGAGCACAGCCCACTGTACCGGTGAGCGCTCCGTAAAAGCACTCTCTATGTGTAAGCTGAAACACTAAAGAAACACTCAAGAAAAATTTGAATTATTTATTTCCACATGTTATCCTTTAAAAGCACTTTAAGATCACTCCAAAACACTCCTGTCAGCACATAGTAATCTTGGAAACAGGAGGAGATGAAAGACATACTACCTGGGAGAGGCTTTGGAGAATGGAAGTGCAGATAACTATTGCTTAAATGGGCCAGCACTGCCTGTCTCTCGTTCTTTAGACACTGTGATAGGACTGAGACATTTATTTTAATTTTGCAAGCAGTTTTGCCTTCAGAATTCCCAGGCCTTAGTGATCACCATGTGACACTGCCCGGCTTTGCACCACGCAGCGCACTTGTCTGTCCTCAGAATGGGGCTCAGCTGTGCAGTTAGCCCCAAACCTTTCGTCCTGGTTGGATGAGCTAAGGGAGAGTGGGTGTCCATGCCCAGATGGATGTGAAAGTGCACGGATCACCCCATTTTCCTCCAAGAGAGACAGGACAGGCAGCATCACAGACCCCGAGATGACAGAAGTTGTTTGACTGCCTAGCACAGAGCCGTGGCGCAGGCAGCCCTTTGTTCCCTCATGCCATTTCAGTTCGGCCTCCTTACTGAGTAACTTACAACAACCCTCTGAGAAATGCAAAGACAAACCTGCAGTTTTACTCCGCTCTGGGTGTCTGCTGGGGCCACACAATGTTCCCTCCGGATCTGGAGGTCAGGCTGGAAAGGTAATGGAACCCTATGTCAGAGGTGATCCCGAAGAGTCCTTCTTGCAGTTTGTTGTGCTGGTGGTTGAGATTTGTGGCAGAATTTATTGGCACAAGTACAGAGGCCCTTACCTTGCTTTGGTGCTACCACTGTGTGAGGGTGTGCTCAGGTCTCTGTCACCGAGCTGCCTTCATGGCTTCTTCATTCCTTTTCATCTGCTTCGCACTATTTCTTATTGTCTTCCTTAAAAAGATAAAAGGAGTAGATCAGACAGTTTATTCCTACCATATTCTTAGATTTCTTCTGTTTGTCATTTTAAATAAAAAGGAAATGAAGAGGGTGAAATTCTGGGAGAGTAAGTTGGGTGTAAATGTTTATTGCTCACAAGTGTGAAATTTACAGTTCTAGTTTACAGTGATGCCTTTAACCCCCAGTTTATGTGCTTGGTTGTTTGTTTTTTAATTGGCTTTTTCATAGTGCAGAGAGGTTGCTGTCAAAGCAATTACTTGTGTGGGGTTTCAAAAATCATAGATGTGATCTACACTCCATTGAAAATCAGTGGGATGCGTTTAAAGTACTGTTGTGCTTTTTAACATCCCACCAAAGATGTGGGCTTCCAAGGATGCCACATTTGAGTGTGCCTCTTGATTCTGTGAAATGATTTACATGTGCTAGTTCAGGAAATAACGCTTGGAAAGATACGCTTTTGCTCTGTTAGCTAGAGCATTTCTTTCTTCCCATGCAGGACAACATTTGCTGTTTTATAGATGTGTCTGTAGTTGAATCCCCTGGAAACAAAAGCATCAGGGAAGACCATTTAATAGTCTTACCACTTGCTCACCCTCCTTTGAACACACATCAAAGAAGCAGTTGAAGGGGAAAAAAATAACTATTTCATATTTGTAGAATAAGTTTTTAAGGGCAACTTAGTCTGGTAACTGTGGCAACAGGGTAACATTTACTATTTGCAGGAAGTAATTTCTTATAATAAAATTCTGGGTTTTTTTTCTGTTGACAAAATTATGGAAATTGTGCAAACAGATTTAGAGCTGCTAAAATGTTTTATTGCGTTGTACCGCATTGTAACTACAACCTTCATGCAATGTGTTCTTAAGAAATAATAGTTCTGGATTTTTATTGAAAAACTTGGTGGAAGTAAATCTTCGCATTGTGTAATTGAATAGTTATTTTCAGCGAATTACTCTTTAAGCTGCTAAGTAATTTCTACCTGGAAATTTAGAGGGTCGCCCTGATTAACTTGCACTGGAATGCTCTAAAAGGTGAAAAAATAACATTGCCCTCTTATGCTATACTATGAATAAATATGACAGATTAAGGTCAAAGCAATTAGCCTAGGGCTGCCCAACAAGCATGCTGTATTTGGTCACTTTGCTCAGGTTAATTTTCAGTGCAGAGCACAAGCCTTGATTTAAGCAGTTAAAAAGAATTTGACGGCCACAAGTTATAGTTCAAGTCTATGCACAGCCAAATGACAAAATAATACCAGTGGCTGAAAATTCAGTGCTGTGGCTATGAGATTTGTCTCATGGTTAAGTTTTTAGTTAAACCTTTCGCTCATGATTATTGCCAGAAAAAGTATGATTTAAGGTTTAGGAAAATTGACTGTGTTTTGAAAAATACATTCATCTGTAAAATGACAGGCTAAGAAGTGACTGAAAGAGAACTTTCAATCTGCAAAGAACATCTATATACTTCCTTCATGGCAACAAATGTTTACCTTCCAGCCTGTCTGTGTATCAATCAAAATAATAGTTAACTTGTGACTAAATAGCATTTGCAGTATTCAGGTGTCAGTACCCTGCTTTACTGGTCAGCATCTCTGGTACCTAATCATGGGTGCCATTGGAAAATTGCTCCCTGCCTTGTTTCACATCATCAGTTTAATTAGCTCATGAGGATCACCGTGTAAACTGTGCAATATAACCTTCTTCTAAGGACAGGCTGCCTTTTGATATTACTTTCCGGACGTGCTCACTGAGGGCAGACCTGTTCTCCTGTAGGCAGATCTGCTAGTAATCTCTACTGCTTTACCACTCTCTAGCTAGCAATGAGTTGACCATTTGGTGGAAAAAACAAAACAAAACAAAACAACCCCAGTTTTTATCATCCCTGTTCCCGAGCCAGAAACTTCCTTGGAAACCTACCGATACTTGCTGCAGCCTGGGTTTGACCTGCTTGTGAGTGAGCACTCGTGATCTTCCAGATCTCTACAGAGCAAAAGCACGTGGGATGCAATTTGGGTTTTGTATTACGCTGTTCCCTGCTGTAGCTTGGCTGGTTCCAGGGAAAGTACTTGGTTCATAGCACTGCAGGTAGGACCAGAGTCAGATTCTTTTGACTTGCAGGCTCCGCTCTCCCCAACTTATTCTGTATTTATTTTTCACTTGTGTTCAAGAAAATTAATGTACAAAATGCGAGGTAATCCATTGCTTCTCGTAATATTTTCCTCTCCGGCTGCTTGGGTGAAATGTTTTAGTGTGGGCCTGCTTGAGGTCAGTGCTACTGTAGTGCAGAGCAGGCAGGAAGGAGATTGTAATTATGATACTCAGGGCTTGTTTGATTGATATTCCTTGTCTTTTGATGCTGTACTAGAAAAGGGATAAAGTAATCCATTTAAATGCAACTAGGAAAACAATTTTTAGCATATATCTGGTTAGAATTCTGTGAATGCAGTTTGTGGAGGCTGGGTGTTGTTTAAAAGTGCTGTGTTGGGGAAATACAGTGTCTGGTAGCTAAGCCAAACGTCTGTCTATAATATTGATGCATTTAAGATACAATGGGAAAAAACCAGTTATCCATGGTATTTTATAGAGGTCTAAGATAAGGAAGATAATAAGGGCAACTATGAACTTGATGCTTTCAGCTCAGAAAAAAAAATGCTTGTAAAACCAAGTAAGATTATCTAGCTGCTGAAGAGATAGGGTGTCTGGTTTTTGGTTGTGAGTCATATAAAAAGATAACAGAATTTAATGTTAGATCTAATGGAAAACTCCTAACTTTTACTTAGATTTGAAGGTGGAAGTTTCCATTTCAGTATCCTTTCTCAACAGAATGTGTGCTTTAACTTTGTGGTGGTTCAGGCTCAGCTGGCAACAAAAGACCACGCAGCAGCTCAGTCCCTCCGGCCCTGGTGGGATGGAGAGGAGAAAATATAAGGAAAATCTCATGGGTTGAGACAAGGACAGGGAAGATCGTTCACCAGTTATGGTTATGGGCAAAACAGACTTGACTTGGGGAAGAAAAATCAACTTAATTAGTTACCAATCAAACCAGAGTAGGCTGAGAGACAAAAATAGATCTTAAACATGCCTCCCCCTCCCTTGTTCCCAGACTCAGCTTTCTTCCTGATTTCTCTACCTTCTCCTCCCTCTGAGTGATTGAGGGAGATGGGGAATGGGGATTGGGGTCAGTCCATCACACGTTGTCTCTGCCACTCCTTCCTTCTCAAGGGAGGATCCTCACACTCTGCCCCTGCTGCAGTGTGGGGTCCCTCCCATGGGGTAGAGTCCTCCAGCACCTTCTCCAACGTGAGTCCTTCCCATGGGCTGTAGTTCTTCACAAACTGCTTCAGCATGGGCCCCCCCACAGGCACCTGTCCTTCAGAGGCAGCCTGCTCCAGCCTGGGTTTCCCATGGAGTTCCAGGCTTTTCCGAGTGCAGCTGCCTGCTCCAGTGTGGGGCAGGTCTTTGCTCCACCCTGACCCTCCATGGCTGCAGGGGCACCTCTGCCCCAGCGCACCTATTCCCTGCCTTTCTTCACTGACCTTGGTGTCTGCCTTGTTGGGTCCCTCACATCCCTCTCCTCTCCACTGTTTCTGCTTCTGTTCTCTTCTCCCTTCCTCTGTGTCCTTACTCCTGTATGGTGTCTGATTGATGTAGGTGCATGTGAGTTTATGTCCACTTTGAAAATGAGAGGTAGTCTTAGAATTAGGATTTTTTAATACACTTTTTTCTGGTCTGGAATGTCTTCTAAAAATCAAATATTTTTCCTTAGTTCAGAGCTCTAAAGCCAAATCAAGATAGCCTATGTGTCAAAGGCTTGGACTTTTATTTTACTGATTTGGTTATTTATGCTCTATCTAGTTGCAATGCATGTACACAATCCACCTTCAGAATATTATTTTCACCTTTAACCTAAAAGACAGGAAAACATCCTCACTGCTGAGGAAAGCTCAGGTAGTATAGCTCCTGGTATAGCTTGTGACCTGACCCTGCAAGTCCAGATACCAATAAAATTATCTGCTGCTCTTTCTGTCTGAAGCTAAAAATTGTAAGTTTTTCATGAGTGATCCTTGCCAGAAGCCAAGAAAGGACAAAGCTGCCCCGTAGCACTGGAGTAATAGCTGCAGTCTGCACCAATTTCAGTGTAGTTCTGTAGGAAGATCTATGCTGATACAGCATATGTGCATTTATCTTATTCAGAACTGATTGTAAAGAACGAGCTCAGTGGAAGTATGTTAAAAATGGTTGAATAGATATTTTTTTAATTCCTAAAGTATTCCTTTTAGTTGAATCTAACAAATGTTGGAGAAATGTTGGAGGAAAGATTTATTAAATATTAGGAAAGTTTAAGGAATGCAATTCAGTACTTTCAGAAAAGACTATTTTTTGTTTTGATTTATTCATGGAAAATAAGTTTAATTTCTATATGGACTGAACTCACAATTACTGGAAGACGTAAACAAAGTCAGAGTGTAAATAACATTGTAGCCAGCACTAGTAACCTTGTAGGTGCATAGTAAACATAGTAAAAATCTAAGAAGCCACTAGAAACTAATGCGTCTGCAAACACCAAATGCTGGTGTAGTGCAGGAGACCTCGGGTACCATTGGCTCATGGTGGAGCTAGGGCAGCTGGTTATGGGGTCACAGCAACCAGCTGTAGCAGGTTATTTGATGGAGCTTCCCATAGTTTCATTTTGGGATCAATCATGTTTAATACCTTTTTTACTCACCTTGGCACAGATATGAGTTTGGTTACATGATTTTCTGAAGATGCAAAGCTAAGAGGGATTGTCAATAAGGCTTGAGATGCCCTCTAGGAATAATTGTATGACCTTGAATATAGTAATATAAATGACATTAAATAGTACAAAGTGAGAGGTCCTTCTCCCTGGGGGTTAATAGTAAGGTAGAGAGGCACTGGCTGGGAGCTACTTTTGCTGTGGGATACAGGCTTTTAATGTAGAATATACGTATGACAACTATTAATTGTGTGGCTTAGTGATTCATGAGCTGTTACCTGTGTATGTATGTAAACCTGATGGGGTGAATGACACAAAGGACTTATCACCTTGTACTTAACTGTGAGATAGTGAGGGGAAAGAGGGAGAAAATTCAGCGTTCACATGCTTAATCTTGATCAGCAACCATTGCACACATTAGCTGAATGTGGTTGTTAGAGCTCAAGGGAAGCTTTGAAGTTACACTTCATTGCTCTTGTCCCCAAACACTTCAGGTGCACAAGCACAGGGCAGCACTCAAAAGTCAGTGTGGCCTGTGGGCGTGTGGCTTAACTGGCCACCGTGGGCCACAGCGCTTCAGGACACATCCATGGGCTGTGGGGAAATACCCACCCCAGCACCTGGAGCTGCTCCCCTGCCTGCCCTGGGTGCCACAGGGATGTTTTTCATGCTGCTCACCGCTGAGCAGCATTTTGCCCTTTTTAAAGGCCTTTTTGCTGAGGCACCATGGGTGGGGCCGCTGAGGGGACGGCCCGCCCTCAAACAGCCCCTCAGCCACACACACCCACAGGGAAGGTGGTACCAAGCGGCAGGAATCTGGAAAATCCTTGGTACCCAGCTGTGTACCTCAGACCATTTTTGGCAAACCACAAGAGGAGATAAGAAATGGTCTGTGACTCAGGAAATGCCATCATCCCCTCAGCTTCGAGGCCAACAAGGAGATGGCTGAAGAGGAGAGCGTGAGTCTGCTGCCTGTCAGGACAGCTGATCCTGTCTCCTGCCCTTGCCAAAGGGGAAAAAGCAAATGCCACCCCAGCTCAAATTCAGTGGAAAAACTAACAAAACAGGTATGTAACTAAAGTTGCAGTGATATGTGTCGTGTTGCTGGTATGGCACGTATTCAGAAGCCCCCATCCTCCTCCACCCCCAATAATGGCGGTGGACCAGTCCAGCTGATAAGGCAGGGACTTTTTGTTGGGACAGGACAATGGGTAAAGGTTTTAAGCTGGAAGATTTAAATCTATTAAATGTAGATTTAAACTGGGCACAAAGAAATATTTTACAATGAGACACCAGAACAGGTTGCCCAGAGATGTTGTGGATGCCTCATCCCTGGCTGTCTTTAAGGCCAGGCTGGATGAGGCTTGGAGCAACCTGGTCTAGTGGAAGGTGTCCCTGCCCATGGCAGGGGGGTTGGAACTAGATGATCTTTAAGGTCCCTTCCAACCCAAACCATTCTGTGATAATGAATGTGTTAGGGAAAAAATCTGAGTGGTTATGCTTTGGACTGGTTCAATATATTCATTAATGGCCTTGACATAAATATTATGAGTGTACTTATAAAATCTGCTGAAACTGCAAAGCCAAGAAGCTCTAGAGGAATAAACCTGCTGGCCCAGAAGGCTTTGTTCAGTTTGGGATGACCTGAAATTAATTTTTCATCTTCTGATTGGCCATTGAACTGAAACACTATTTTTCACACTGTTCCAGTAACAATAGCATTTATTTGCAATGTGCTTTCCTGCCTTTGATACGGTGCTGCTAGCAGGTGCACAGAGGAAAGACAAATGTTTGTCTATTTCTGGAAGAAAGTATAAGACCAAAAGAAACCAAATGGGGAGAAAGCATGTTCAAGCTGGTGAACTAAAGGCTAAACACCATGGGGAAAAACCAAGTTATGTATTTTGCTAAAGCATCCCCTCATTGATTTATCACTGTAGAGAATTTTCTTCAGGAGCAAAAGTCAGTTTTCTTAAGTTTCTGTCAAGGTCTTTAAAAATACACATGGTGGTTATTGGAATAATTTCAGAAATCCGGTGGAAATTTTGAAATTACTCAAGTGTAAAAATGTGTGGTATGGGTGCACTTCCTCACCAACAGTGACTTGTGACTATCCTGCTTCAACTTGGATGTTCTGGCTGGCGAGAGGGCATTAAAGCCAAAGATCTGTCCTCACTATTTGCTTAAAGGATCTCAATGAATGTATAAATATAGTATTTTGTACCACAATAGATACAGGGATGAATAGGCTTGAGATGATGGGGGCTCCTTTTCACTCTTGAGTATGACTTCTTCAGTAGTCCAGGATCCACATGATCACTTTGACATGGTAGATGGGCAATAAAGCATTGATTTATCTCAAAAATCTTGGCATGAATGGCAGTGGATGAAGGAAGGCATTCCTCTGGCATGTGTTTGGATCCCTGTGAGGTGTTTCGACCACTGCAGGCATGGCAGGTGGTAGTAGGTCAGGTAGGAACCATCTGAGCAGATGTAAACCCCAAAGGAGTGGAGAAAGAAATGGAAGAACAATGAGGGAAAGGGCAGAGAGTTTCAGGAGTAACCTCCATAGCAGGTTCGTATTCATGCAGATGTGTTGACCAGTTGTTTTGGTACTTGTGCTTAGCAGTGTGATCCTGGGCATGGTGTGGAAAGTCTGGTTGTAGCATCCTTGATGACTCTGGGTTTGGGTTTCAGCATACTTCTGGCTCTGAGGTCACCTGAGCTAGCAAGCAGGGTATATTTTGCTGGACTGACCACAGCAGAGGTGACCTATGTTGGTTGCCATGATAAACACTACTTAGGGAGCACCTGAAAACAGTATTATAGCCTTATTGGAATTTCCACTTAAAAAAAAAAAAAAAGTCTTACCAAGGGAAGGCTTCAGTACCATGTAACAGATGTGCTTGGTAAGCGTGGGAGCGTATCTGATGGCTTTCAAGGTCATTTTTCTTTATTGTACATTTATAGTAGCTGTGTAATAATTATTGAATAATGGATATCTGCTTTCTCTAGAGTATGCAGAATTGATTTTTTTGGTGAATTACTGATTGGATTGATTTTATGCTTAAGACAGTATCAGACAATTAAGTGTATAAGTTACTTTGATCTCAGATACTTTGCTTGATCTACTGTGGAGAACTAAAGCTTTAGGCATATTTATCATGACAATTACAGAATCTAGAAATGGAAAAGGCCTCTTAACTCCTCTAGTCCTCCTCCTGACAGGACAGGAATTTTGCTTCTCTATGATTATGACCAGTTTCCTTCTTTTTCCCCCCAATCCTAGACTTAACTTGTCAAGGGATGTGATTTTTTTTTTTTTAATTATTCTCATTTCTTCTTTTTACAAGATACCGGTAAGGGGATTATGTTAAGCGATTATGTGAAAATTTCATTAGAGTTGTCTGCTTCCCATGGGACTAAACTTTATTTTTAGTCAGGATGATTTTCTTGATATCCACATTCATGTCTCTGTTACTTTTGTTTCTTGACTTTTAGGTACGCCAAGAGGAAGTTGGCAGGCTGGGCTAGCCCTGAGGCTTTTTACTGTTAGTGGGATGGAGTGTCTACTATTAGGTTGGCAAAGAATTACAGAGATGCTAAAGCAAAAGACTAGAAGCTTGAATCCATAGAAAAGATGAGGGATTCACAATAGATTTGTCACAGTGTGAAGGGTACTGAAGTATCTGTATTTTCTTTGTGCGTTCATGAAAAGGCACAGGAGGTGATCTCCTAGGTGCAGTGTCCTACCTTTTCAGGGTGGGTTTTTCACTTGCTGATTTCATATGAATAAGCAGACAGCGTTCTGTTCTGAATAAGTTGCTAGATACTTCTGCATTTACCTCCTGGACTCTTCTCTCTTGCTGGTACTTGCACAATAATGGTGTTGTACTGTTATTGATGGCACCCTACAACCAGTTTCTTTTTTGCCCTTAGTCTATCCTTCCTCCATGGTATTTATACACCATTACTGCAATATCCAAACACCTCACAATCTTTATCGCTTTTTCCAATTCCCCTATGAATTAGGCAAATGCAGTTGTTCTCACTTGAGAAGTATGGGACTGAGGCACTTCAAAACTAAAGGCCCTAAACTGAAAGATATTTAGGCACCTCAATGAGTTAAATGCCTAATGTGGTTTTCTAAAACATCCAAATGCATTAAGCATCTAACTCCTGCTGACTGTGAAGGAAGTTAAGTACCTAACTCATCTGGATGTTGTCAAAAAATGCGGATGGCTGCCAATCTGTCTCTCTCCATATTTAGTTAGATAAATAATTGAAAATACAAGTCTAGATAACTTGCTGTATGCAAGGAGACCACCAACTGATAACCTATTACATTAACATATTTTCTTCAGCTTTTCAGTTTTATATCAATTGGTTATTTTACATATAAGATCATTTGTAATACTTTATCCTGAAATATTACAAACATGGTACTTTAGCTGTCAAGTTTCTTAGCAATTCAGCAACAGTACCACACTGAGATTGAATCGTGTTTAGATTATATCGCTCCTAAACCAGCTATTTTCTTAATGGCATTTATCAAAGCATTTTTGAAGCTGTTACGTCTAAATGCAGAGTGTACTTTTTCAGTTAGGAGCTGAGTAGGTAGGAAGGTGATTGTGTACTGACACTTAGGCTTCTGGATAAAAGCTCTATTACATATTTCTGGTTTTTTAAATCTTAATGGTATTTGCTGAAGTGATAAAATATAACAGCTGAATTTTACACTCCTGAATTAAATCACTTAAGTCTGGGACACTGCATTATTGCATCTTTATTGCAATGTTTCTGGAAGCCTCCAGAGAGCCACAGGTACAACATATCCGAAGGCTGTGTGAAGCTCCTGGCAGTGTCCCCTGTGCACTTGTGTACCCCAGCAGCTGCTCCCTGAGCACTTCAGATGTCTTCCGTGGAGGGCCTTTCCTTACTTCTGTCGTCATCCTCCTGCCTGGAGGCAAAGCAGGAAGGCAAAGCAGACCCAGGCCCTGGGCACATCTGTTCTCTGGTCCGTACCTGCATTTTGGAGGTTGATGTCAGCTGGACCAGCTCACCCCAGTGCGTTCAACCCCCAAACCCCATGGCTGCAACAAATCAATGTCTGGCGCTGGCCTCCTGCCATCATCTCCTGGGTGCGTGGCCCATGTTTTAGACAAAGGTCAATCTTGGGCCTTAAAACCTTCACCCCCGTGTGTGCTCCCAGAGCCACTGAAAAGCATCAGGCAAAGACCAGCCTGATCTCTGGCCCTGCTGAGATATCCTGAAATGAGGCATTTAGCTGTGCCTGAGTCGTGACTGGGCTATCTGAGCCTGGGGAGAGGGCAGAAAGGGACAGGGTCACGAGGTGGCACTGGTTCTTGTGCTCTCCAAACTACCCTCAAGAAACTGCTGGATTGGGTTTCTGCAGTACTATTTATAAAATATTAACTGTGTCAAGTATCAGACATATTCAGCTGGAAGGGCCTCACCTTCAGGTGGTTAAGGGGCTAAAAAGCAGTTACAGCAATTACCACTCACTGGTAATTTTACTGTGGATCGAATTCCAGCATCTGGTACTTGGGAGCAGGCAGCTATGTCTGTCCCCTCTGCAGACCCAGTGGGGCTCGTTTGGTGCTGGCTTTCTGATCACCACAACGATAATGCAATTAAAAATTACCTGCTTATGTTTAATACCATTGCTCTCTTCTGTAAAAAAGTTCTCTCAGAATGAGAGATTCCTCGGGGTGCTCTGAAAGTTTTTTATTCTTTCACATTCAAACATTCAGTTCAAACAATTAAAAAAAAGTGTTGTTCTCCTCTGTATCACACTGTGGAACTTGCATTGAAAGATTAACATTAAAGGGGCTGAAACTTGCTAAAAGAAGCGCCAAGTCACTTTATCAAACAATAATTTGGTTTCCAAGTGGCTAAAACATGATTGAAGTCAAAATAATTTATAGCTGCAAGCAACACTTCTGCCATTGATTTCAGATCTATTTATAGCCTGCAGCATTAACATTGCAATTAAAAACCCCACACTGTCTTTTAATGAAGTAATTATTCATCTTCCACTCTGCAATTAATAGAGTATTATTGTATTTTTTAACTAAGAAAATTTCTTCCTACACTACTGAAGTGGTTAACACTCTTAGATTTTAGCCACCTATGGGGCATGATTAAAAAAAAAAAACACACAACTTCAGAATTTTGTGGGTGGCCCTTTCATATTGAACTGAAGTCACACTTCAACTGGCAATAGCTGCAAATCTACTCCGGCAGTGGAGTGCTTTCCTAGCTTTATGCAGATAGAATTTAGGAATTTTAAAAAATTGATTGAACAACTCATGTCTTCTGCTGCCGGAACAAAACTGAATATATTTTTTAGTCAAATACTTCAGACAGGCTATTTGTGAACTAAAGAAGTGAAGAAAATCCAGCCGTAAGACCTGACTGTGCCTCCCGGTGGCAGTATGGTTCAGTTCACCTCTCCTGTCTGCAGAAGGCATACGGCTCTGACTCGAGAGTGAGTAATAGATGATGGAGAGTACATTTTGCTGGATAAACTCAGATTTTTCTCAGCTCTGAAATCAATCAGCAGCACTTACAATAGATAAAGAAAATCAGCATATTTTCCATATATCTGTCTTTCATATTTAATGATGGTTTTATGAGTATAAAGACAACTTCATTCTTTTGTCGTTTGGAAGTCAAGTCTGTTTTTATTAAAAGATATGGCATATGCATGTGACATCATAATATATTAAATGAGTCCTGGCTCTGTATGTTGCTAGAAACCAATGCCTATGATGCTGAAAGGAGATGGTCACAAATACTGAGCTGCAGTTACACTGCTGTTTTACTCTGACATAACCCAGAATAGCTCCATACCCTTTTCAGAGGAGGGAGGGTCTGTGTGGTCATTTAGTAAGACCAGGGCATGGTTTGGCACAAGACTGATCTGTCAAAAGAGCCCAGAATTCAACCGGGGTGGGAGGAGGAGAGGGGAGAGAGATGTCTTGGCAGCAGTGGCAGAGTTCTTTTCTACGGTGAAAAGCTGATGCCACTGGCCATGCCATGGACCTGGTGATCCCCATGGTGTGGGACATGGCTGCTGCCCTCAGGAGGTAAGACATACTCCTCTAAAAGGCAGTTTTTAGGAATGAAATGAGATTCCTACTTGTAAGTGCTGGTGGACTCCATCTTTTCCCACTGACTGTAGATTCAGCCTTTTGCAGACTTGATCCAGGTTTTTAAATATCCTCCTGGAAGTTCTTGCAGATTTATAGAACCTAAGGCAGGTAGTGCAAAGATGCACCAAAAGACAGTGCATCTTTCTGTAGATTCTTTTCTGGCATCAATTAATATATGCTTAAAATAGTGTCTAAGAGATATTACTGAGATAGGTGCAGCCTCTCTGCTTCTACCTCCTCTTAGGATGAAGTCTGGTTTGAGTTACATTTTAGTGTCGTCTGATTTGCCTGAAGCATTTCTCAAGCAAGCAGAAAGACTAGGTTAGAGCAGCTGTTGTTTAGCATTTACCATAAACAACATCATATTTTAATATCCAAGGTAGTTAAAGTGTTTCTTACTATGTAATGAAGCTTGGTATAGTGGGAGGTCTTGAACTGCTCCTGAAGCCTTCAATGGAAAGAGCTGTTTGGCTGTCCTGATCTTAGATTCCTGCCCTCTAATTGTTTTACAGCTGAATGGCCTGTATCCCATGACGGGAGGGCTACCCCTTCCCCACAGTACATGCTAGTTGGGTTTTTTTGGTTTTGGCTTTTTTTTTTTTTTTCTCTGCCCAAGTTAGTTACTATCTCCTTCCTGTAGTTATCACGGATCACTTCCTGGTGAAATCTTTATATATATATAAAGTAGTAGCTTTGCAGCTAAAATCTCTTGGTGCTATCAGCACACTCTGTTCAGAGGGATATGCAGTAAGGGAAAAGGACAGATTTTTAGTGACCAGAGTCATAAAATAATATTCCTGATGTCAAATATTTGTGTGAGTTGTCTTTGGGCTCTGGGATTTTGTAGTGTTCCTGGGAATAGACCAGAACTTGTGGACAACGGCTGAATCTTATGGCTATGAGAAATACTGATAATGAAAAGAATTATCTGGACATTTTTTCCTTGATTCTAAAATGAGATTTTGAGGGAGCTTAGTCAAAATTATGAAATACTGAGGTAACTGTACTGCATTGTGAACCTGATTCATGTAGAGCATCCCGAACCTGAAGGTGTTGAGGTGTTGTTCCCTGGCTTTGCCCTTCTGTTTTCATGCTGATGTGGGCTTGTGCAAGTCCTTAGGAGAGCGGATGGTGCTGTTGCTTTTTTTGTTCTTTTGGCAATCTTTGTCCTGGAGATCCCCACTTGTACCCCTCCTTTTCTTCTACTACTAGCTATATTCCCTCCTTCTATCTTTGATTCCCTGTTTGTCTTCTCTCAGTCCCTTCCTAATACCTCCCTGTCACTTCTGGCAGGTGGTGTCCCGTGGGGTGATGTCCTTGTGCACGTCTCCTCTACGCGGCTCGGACTTGCCTTTTTCCCCACCTGCCCTGTGGCACGACTATCAGGAAGATGCAGGTGGCTCTCTGGAAACATATTTCAGACATCCTAATGATCTATGAAAAACATCACATCAACAAGAAAGCAGAAGGCAAACCAAGGGCATGGTCATTTAAATGGAAATGCTGAACAAGTAGCGAGTTGGAGAAACAAGCTTTCAAGTGATGCAATTAATTTGAATTCCTCTTTGCCATGATGTACAAAACTGTATTTAGAAGCAATGGTTTGAAGATGCATGTAATATTTAATGATATGCATTTTGTCCTTGTGAAAGTTAATTATCAGAGCAGCCGTTATACCCAAGAACAACATATGTTTCCTCTAGAGTGCCTTTCTGGACTCGTATAAACATATTTATTCTAAGAAAGTGATGCTGGAAAGTCTGTCAAGTGTGTGATGTCTCCAGAGACTTGTAGGCTAGTCTTCCCTTGCTCAGAAGGTACCCACTGCTGTTGGGTGTGCATTATTAGGGTTTGTCACCTTCATCTGCATGGGGTGCTTTCTTCTTCTTTTCTTAATTTGGTAATTGAGTAAGGTGATTTAGTAATTATCCTTGTTAGCAAGTGAAGACAATAAAATTATTTTTGGTGTCAGAATGGTTCTTTTCTGAGCGTTAGGTATTTTTACTTTCTGCTGATACTTTACTTTCTTGATGTACAATTTGCCTTTTAAATAAAATGAGAGAAGGTTTTTTTCAAGGGGAAGCAGTCTAATGGTTACACTGGTCTGTGCTGTCACATATGGATGCATCCCATTCCTGAACATCACTAAGTGCTTCCTAGGCACAGAGGTGTGTGATGTGGAGTTTGTAGGAGTAACCTGCTGTACTGTTACCAAAAAAAAAATCACCCCAAATTGAGCAGTATTAGCTTGCAGTAAGGCAAGTGAATATATGCTAAGTATTTATATTTGCTATGACTTTTTCAGGTGGAGGAAGTATGCTATGAAATAGATTATGATACCTTTTCTGTGGGGTTGTAAAAATCTGTGTAGACCTACAAGTTTCTCTGAGCTCTTTAGGTAGCATAGTTTTTTCTTAAATAAAAAAAAGTCATTATTTGTCTAGAGTCTCATTGGTTTCATCCTTACTACAGTGTAAAGGATTTTTCCCGCAGAAGTGACCCTATAGAATAATTATGAAGCGAAAAACGTGCTCACAAGTTTGAGATTACTGAACCATCAAAGCAGTTTCAGAGGGAAGAAATACCCAGAATTTACTTACAGTGACTGAACTGTAAATTTACTACTAGAGGATAGTTTTCTTTAGGAATTAATTTCTTTAGAAACTCTCAGATTCCAAACCTATTACACAGACTTTTAATGGTGACTGTTTTTACCTGTGAATGAGAATCTCTCTGTAACTGAGAATTGGTTGGCAGTTGCCGTCAGCAGTGCACTCCTGTTGCAGCGTTTGCTGGAAAGTGATGCTTTTTCAGCAGTCTCTGCAGTTACATGCACCAGTCCAGTGCTATGAGATGCTTCAAATTTAATTTGATCAAATATTTGTTTTGAATATAATACTTAGAATCAGGAAGTAAATGAAGCTTCCATAGACACACACTGTTGAAGGATGTTGCTATTTATTCAGTTTATAAATCAGCCCTGTTTTGTGCTGCTGAATGTAATCCAAACATTGGCAAAGAAAAATAATGATAACATACATCATTGCTGCATAATTTTAAGGCATTTTATAGCCTGGAAAAATGTTGTGGATTCTATAAAAGTGACAAATGACACAACACTCTAATAAATAGCCATAGTTTATGCATTGTGAATTGGAGTTTATATTCAAATGGAAATTCTTTTTCAGCAGATTGGATATGAATTCCATCTCTCAGCCTCTCTACACAAATTATTTTGATTTCCATATATTCTTCTGTATTCTAATCAATGCTGGTGTGCACATACTATTAGATATAAATACAGTAAAACTTATTCATATCTAAAAGGTATATGAAATCAGTTACTATGAATATAATACATTAAAATGCATCTTATGTGAATACCTCCAACAACAGGGCACACTGTCTTACTTAATTCATAATGACTGATTCATTGTCTCTTTAGAATGTTTGGCTCTTATTGAGTTTGTGAGTGAATGATTCAGGCATGTGCTGCATCTTTTTCATGGTAATTAAATCCATTTTACTGGAATGAATTCTATTTCCACTTTCACTGAACATAATATAAATATTTACAAGAATGAAGTTGTTTGAAACTTTTAAGCTTATCAAAATGTGGGATGACTGTTCTGGAAAACAGTGTTCTGGTGGTTGTCTTACTAATATTGGACAGACGGATTCCAGTTAGAATATTTGCACTTGAAATTCTTTTTTACAAATACATTTTCATTTAATAAGTGTTTTTTTGGCTTCAAACAATTGTTAGGAGGTAGAAAACTGTGAACCAATACCTCATGGCTAATTAAACAATGTAATAGGTAATCGTAAGGCTCAGATAAAATCTGTGTGCTTTGCTACATTATTCCATGAGTAGCTTGACTTACATAATATCACCTAATTATAGTTTGTATGGAATATTGTCATGACTGCACAGTTCTTCCCCAATGAAAAGTAAACTTTGGCTGTGATTATATTACTGTTTACCAGACTAGAACAGATTCTACTCAGCCTTGAACAAAATTAACTTCCAATGTTGCATTGCATTCAGGTTGAAAACTTCACCACTGTGGCTGAATCAGCTAGAGTTAGTGTTAATGGCACAAAAGACTTGCAGGTGGGCTTCATTATAAGGGAATATGGCAAGTCCATATAATGCTGAAATGCCCTATGACAGGTATGAAAAATACTCTGTACTATAAGAAAAAGGTTTCTCATCATATCAGTAAACCAGTATGGTTGGGTCACAACATCAGATTGCAAGCCTCTGCTATGTAACCTATCTAAAACCAAAATACACCCTTTAAAGAATGTTTCCCATAGGAGTTGTCGAATCAGGGTTGTACCAGATCTAATCAGATGTTCTGCCGGTGCCTGTTGTAACATTTTGGTCAAGAAAAAGGTACAAATAATCCTGTTATAAGAACTATAAACTTGTCTTCGGAAAACTGGTCCCATCTCCCAGAAGTTACCTTAAACTATGAATCATTAGTGTTTGTAAATGTCACAATTTTTATTAAATCCTTAGTTGTAATTCTAGATGTTTCAGTAAGCTTGCTGCTACTCTGAAAAAACAACCCTGCATTAGCTGCTCAAAATTACATTTACACATTGAGCATTGAAGTTGAAGAAAAGATCCAGTATCAATAAAATAATTACTTATATGGACTGGAGAAGTAATATTTTGGATGAAATAATAGTAAAATTGACTTTGAAATGACTGAGTAAATCCATCAGGATGTTTAAAGTCCGCCTTTTAAATGTTTGTAAATTAAGCACTTAAGTGCTTAGCACTTAAGCACTTAAGTAAGCACTTATGTGCTTACTACAGTGATGTGTGGTTTTGAGTTTTATTTTTAGTCTAGCATAGGTAAATGCGGCGATATTGCCAAAGGGTTAAAAAGGATGTGTAAATCAGGTTACCGAAGGATTTAAGGAATAAACCACTAAAATGAAACACAATCTGCAAAAGAATGGTATGAAACATACTGGAGAGCACGAAATTAATATGAAATTCTCCTATACTGGTGCTCTTTATCTTGGAAAGTTTGGAGTAGCACAGTGCTTTGCTAAGAAGGCTACCATAGGCTTTCATTTTTGTAGTGTTTAGAAGCCTGTAAGTGCCCTATAAAGATGTAAAGCTTCCTGTGATTTGAATGCATAAGTCCCTAAGGACATGCTATTCCAAGTTTTGTGACTGTTTGGGTTCCAGGTCAGTAAATCACTTGAACTTGTGCTTCATTCAGTTTAAGAGGGCTTATTTGAATATAAGTAGAGCACTTTGACTCAAGGCAGAGTATGTGCTCTAATGTTCCTTGAAATCAGTGTCATTTGTTTGACTTCAAATTGCCATAATTTAACTTTTTTTTTTTTTTAAATTTAAAGACAGTGCAGCTTTGCACTTTGACTGCTCAGAGCATCGATTTCTAAGCTAAAGTATCCAGCCCATGTAATAGTGTCCAATGCTTCCCTGATCCAGGAATGGAAAAACAGTACCTAAATTGTAATCCTTTGGCCTTAAAACTCCAGGAGCTGTTCAACTGCATTTTGCACTCAAGTGTATTTTTGACCTATTGCATTTATTCTTGAATGCCAAAGCAGCAATAATTTTTCATTTGTAACTGTCCATGACAACCATGAACAGAAACTGGAACTGTGATTTTAAATGGCCAATTAAAAAGCGCTGTCGAAATGACACATTTCTTCATGTAAATAATTTTGCAGATTATTGGCCCAGCAATCTGCCAGCCTCAGAGCCAGCTGATGTGGTGTAAATCTGTGGCCACGCTTGCTGTTCCCTGGCAGTCCTGAAGCTGGGTTTCAGAGCTGATTGAGGATGGCAGAGTCCTGCCAGCTCTGCGGGAGGGCTCTGGCTCTGATGCCCTCTGCTAACACTGGTAGCTGGTGCTGCTTCACAGTTTCAGACAACACTGCAAAAAACACTTGGGTAATGGAGCAACAGTGGGTTTTTAAGCTTTTATGGTAACAGTGGTGTATGCTGTAGTATATCTGTATAATATATCTAGATGTTCTTTTTGTATACCATTTTTTTTCTCTATATGAGCAATAGGTTTCAAGATAGATGCTAATAGTTTTGCTTCCTGTGTCCAAACATGGAAAGATGACATCAGTCCAGAGGCAGTTGGGAGACTTTTTACTACTTGGTGTTGCACTTCTACAGCTAAGAGGCAAAAGGGAGCTATGTATCTTATGTTCCACCTTGTGTCACTGGCAGAAAATAAAGCAATGCATCCTGAAGGCTCAACTGCTTTTTGTGCTACGTGCAACTGCAATACCGAGGTGCTGGTAACTTCTTTTATACTTTTGAAGATCTATTGCAAAATAAATTCATGTGGGTTGAGAGTTAGAGACACGTTTTATTCTTGTAGCTGCAAGTAGTAATTGAAATGAAAGTTCATTCATAGTGAACTTTCTTAAGACATTGCTTTTTTTCCTTCTAGGGGGCTTGCGTAGTGTCAAATCAGCCATTTCAGAGTGTAAGCGTATAGTTGTTCATTAAGTATGAAGAAAGAACATCAAATGTTGGCATTACAGGATTCTTTTGAAGTAAAGGGAAATTCACCCTGCTGCTCTCTTGCTTATACACTCATAAATTTGCCTTGAATAAATGATCAAATGTATTTAAATATGTAATGAATTATTTTGCTTTAAGAAAAGTCTTCCTGGAATTATTAGGTGCTTTTATTTTTGCAGCTCATTTAATTTTTTTATCAACTGGCAAAGATGTCACTGTGCCCGCATCTTGCAGCTGTGTGTCCCTTGATGGCAATTCTCATTTCAGTTTTTCAAAGCAATCTTGACAAGTAAAAATGTATGCTGGTACTTTATTTTTTCATAAGAAGCTGTTACCTAAAATGTCCATTAGGAAAAAGCTTTTCAGTTGCTTAACAAACCCCTTAGCTGAGCATTGCCAGGGATGTGACAGGGGAGGGTGAGGAGGAATGTGACATTTGGATTTTAAGGGCTGATCCCCACTGTTAGAGCAAACATGGGCAAGAGGTGGGGCAGACCGCACCTGACACTTCAGGATTAGCTGATCTCCAGGCTGCATCTAGGCAGGAATGTGCTAGAACAACCAGTCATCTGTCCATCTTCACACATATTGCAGACCAGCCTTTTTCCCAAGAATGCTACTTTCATCAGCCTTGGCTATACAAATGACATTTTAACACCGAGTTAAGATGTTGAAGCAAGAGTTATTTTTAGGAGGACACAAAGAGCTGGTATAGTTAAGAGTTGGAAATGCTGTTCTCTAATTTTGTAAATCTTCATGCTGTTAAGGGCATCACCCTCACAGAGAAGTAGCACGTAATAAGACAACACATGCCCTGCTGAGACTCAAACTTCCAGCTAAGTGATGGTAAAAATACCCTACTTTGTGTCTGAGGGATTTGTGGGTGGAGGCCAGTGGGAGTGGAAATTACTTAATGCATAGCAAACATGAAGGACTACGAGAGATTGAACAAAAGGGCAGAGAGGAAGACTTAGGTTAAAAAGAAAAGGCCTATGGGAAATTGGAGGTGATAATGTGTTGAACTTCATTGATTTAGTTGCTGCATTGCTGGCAGTAATAGACTTGTCTCCAGTGTATTCTGTGGGGAGGATAGGTACAAAGGATGGGTCTTGTACTGTTTTCTAAAGCGTCTTTTTGTGACTGGACAGTAAATTTAATGGCAGAGTTTAGGAGAAGGTTAGAAATCGTGAAGTCAAGATGCAAATCAAGATGAGACATGCGAAGGAGGAGTGGGGCAGGTCCTGGTGTAGCTAATGCTGGTGTCTCTGGCAGTGCCTTCCTGAGAAAGTGATGCAGATGTGTAGTAACAGGCCTTTACAGTGGGAAGAGTATTGGCTTCCATATGGGACAACTCTTGTGGGTCACGGCTGTGGTCTGGTGGTGGAACTAAGCACCCATCATCAACCTGCTGTATGCCTTTGGTGTGCCCTGACCGTGTTCCAGCCTGCCTGCTTGGTGCTGCAATCCCAGTTTGGAGAGCTTGGGGTGAGGGGGTGGGGTGGTGGGCAGTGAGTTCCCTCAAACATGCATTCCCAGCCCAAGCTAAGACATTAGTGTAGGCTTACCCATTAGCTGTAATGTGAAAAGTTTACCTTTATGACCACATCTTTTTTTCCCCCCCATCTTTGCATCCCTGTTGAGACAGGGACTCTGGCCTTAACAGTAGGTCTAGATCAGAGCAAGGAAATAATGTTTGTTTCACCACTTTGTGAATCCCTTTGCCTCTAGGTAATCAATCAGTTGATCTACTCAATTGAGTAAATGCTTGCTGAAGTATACAAACACAATTTGAAAGTGTCTGTCTATGTGGAATATAGATATTTGGAAAATTAATTTAAAATTTTATTGCAGCAAATATTTACTGTACTAAAATCTCATTTATTAGTAAGTATTAATATAATGAACTATATTATTTATCTGTATAATCATTGCTTTTATGAGATGAACCACTATAAAAATAAATATTCTAATAATTTATTGAATACTTTAAATGTAAATTGACTAAAAAAGCTTTGGGCAAAAATAAAGATTGCTGAATTCTTGTAATTGATTTTGAATTGTACAAAAAAATCAGTATCTGAGAATTTGCCTTACTATGCTGAGGGATTAGAGCTGCACAACAAAGCCCTGGAAATAAAGGAATTTGACATTGGTTTTGGATGATGTCCTACACAAGCACTGCTAATGCAGTTCTTTTAATGAATTCTGCTTTCTTACACTATTTCC
>NW_010269285.1:45905-51308 GCF_000690775.1 Eurypyga helias
CCTCAGTAACAGGACTTTGGAAAGAAATTCTACAGCAGGTTATGTACTGTACTTCACGTAAAAACCGTATTTCAGGTCATAACAGGCCAGAAATGTCTTGCCCTGAAGGAGGGGGGGAGTCATGGGAAGGTGTGTGTTTTAATTGAAAGAATTAATGTCAGAAAATCAGGAATCTCTATCCCAGTGTCTTTGAGGTAGGTTCAGGTGTCTGCATCCTCCCCACGGGAAAGCTCTTTGTGCAAAGCCACTAATGGGGCACCTGGGGAAAGGAGCTTGCTCTCATGCCTTTTTTTTTTTTCTTAAAGCACTTAGTAGCTCACTTATTAAGCCAACAAAAATCTTGAAGTACTGTCATTACCCATGAACATCTACCCAAAGGGAAATAGGAGGTCAAATTAATAAGGCCATAATCTAAGGCAGCGGGCAAAGTTCAGTAAAAAGTCTCTAAGACCTAAAAAGAGATTCCACACCTCCACAGTGAAAAGAGGGCAGTGGGATTTGGCCCTGATGTCTGGGAGGGGTGGAAGCCCTCCAGTGTGGCTTGCTGCGCGGCATGGCCACGTGCCTGCTCTACTCAGGCACACCTGTTCTTTCTCAATGAATTTTCTTGTAGAAGTATGTAAGCCGAAGTATACTCATGCTAGATTTTTGCTGCGCTTGGTGATTTTGGTGAAGTCCCACTTCGTGTGAAAATGGCATGATCACGGAAAAATCTGGAGGATCGTAGGAAGAATTGCTACTTATCCAGTAGTAAGAATAAAAGAACAGTTACTATTTCTCAAAGGTGTAAAATGTCTTGACTTGGCTATTGAGATTCTGCCTACCCTTCCACTTGGTTGCTTTATTGAATGACATTTAACATGCATCTACAGAAGTAAATGGCTATCTAAAAAATAATGTGGAGACAATCTGAAAATTTTGATTCTTCACTATTACAAATTGATTGGACTACACTTGTGCTTATGAGTTCGATGTAGTTCCGACATAAACAAAACTTGCCACTCTTATCTTTCCTCAGCTCACTGTAAATCTGGGCAGGATCTGGGCTCATGTCCCTCTATATTCCAGTTTTAAAATCTGCTTCACGCTTCCATTTTGACAGAAAAAAGTGAGTTGGTAGTTTCTGTGCAGTCCCGTGACAAAAGAGTGGGGAGGGTGTTGGGCAGAGGCATGTGTCTCTGCATGCCTACCACATTCCCAGTCCATTTGCAGTCATGGAAAAGGCCAGGATGGAGACAGTGCACACAGGTATGTGTAGTCAGAGGGACAGGAGTAACTTTACCAGTATGAACTCTTCCTGGTAGGTAGCAAAAAGGGTCAGAGCAGGCATGACATTGGCTGTCTGACTGCTTCTCCTGCATTTCCCGAAGTAGAAATCCAGTCCTATGAAGACCAAACTGCTCCGTTGACCTTTAGTTCAGATACTGCCAGGTGCCAATCTCATACTTATTTATCCAGATTGTTTAAGTAATTTTGCTTACAAGCACCTTGACTGGTCAGAAAAATGTGTCCTGTTCAGAGATGACATCTTTATGCACATTTTGGCACCTGTTGTACACGATGACAAATGCCCTCTGGGCATCATTACAATAGGCAACAACACAGAATCAAGACAATAGGAAATATATTTTGATTTTTTTTAGCTGGTCTAAGATGTAACTGTATGAGTCAAGTAATTTTAGGCCATCCAGAAGTGACAAATCCACTAATGCATTTAGGATGATTTTATGTTGAGGAGATGCTGAAGGCCTGCTATTGCTAAAGCAAATGTATGCATATATATTTTCAGCTAATAAGGTACATTTAGATGGATTTGCTTGCGGAATGTAAGGTTTTCCTTTTTAAATGTTACTTTAACTAGATTGCTTGTGGTAGCACGGGAATGAAAAATCTTATTTGTTACCCACACGTAAGAGTCAGATAACATTCTAAATTGTCAGGAAATTTTATGCTTTCTTGAATTGTAAGGATATGAGATTAAAATAATCTCCTATAATGGCAGAAGGTAGTTTGACATTTATAGGGCCTCAATCATTCTGCTGTATGAGGAAAATGCATTTTATCCATTTGATTTTTTTTAAAAACTTTGATGTGATGGAGTTTGGTTTGGCGGATTCATTTTGGTTTTCATGTTTCACATGAAAGAGAGAATCACCAAGATAAATTGATATATTATGGATTTGATGAATGGTTACTTCCTATTCCATATAATTATCAGGCAATAGTTTCAATGAAAGATGCTGGGAAATGAAACTTTTCACTTCAGATAACCATCCACCCTGTCTGGCAAGAAAAATGGATCTCCATTTTCTACAAATTACTGTGAATCAAGGCCAACAGAGGGAGGGCAAATGTTTGTAAGTTGTGAAGGATGGGATGGATTTGAAAAAGTGCCTGTCTAAATGAAGTTGTGAAAGAAATTCTGATGACAAATAAATATACGTACAATGTTGAGAAACCTGATTATTTAAGCAAGCTGGTTTTAATTCCTATCTGGCAGGGAAAGGATTACCCATTTATAAAAGGCACCCAAATGTAATGGCACACATTACATTTTTGACCATATAGACAAGATGATAAGATCATCCATCAAGAAATGGGCTGCCTTTTAGAGGGAAGCAAAAGGGGCTCTTTACAGTCTGTGGTTCTCATGAATAAACACATTATCCGTGCAGTCTCACAGTGCTCGCAGAAGTTGCTCTGATGCTACTTTTAAGGTGGTTTGATCCAGAATGTGCAGATGGTGCGCTTGGAAGTGCGCACACATTGTTCTTCCAGATTCTGAGATGGTTGTGGGGAAACATGGTGCAAATGGAGCAAATGGAGATACCAGGACTCAGTCTGCTGTCTATAAATGGAACTCAGCCACTACATTTATGTTTGTATTTGTCAGATTTGCGAGGGCTTGTATAACAACAGAAGCATTTTGGATAACGTAACTGTTCTTAGTAACATTTTGGTCTTATTACAGTAGTGGGCTGTATCCAACTACCAGATCTAATAATAGCACATGAACTGAGTTTACTCTGAATGGAAGTAGGATGAGAGATTTATACACAGATGAAGCCTATGATAACATTAAGATGATTGTTTCTAATGACTCCAAATCTTGATGACAGTTTCCTCTAGTAGTGAAAGGCAAAATTTGTCATCTTCAATGAGAAAAATTCCTAAGTGTTAAATATGTCAGGAAATGTTCACGAGGATTAATTAATTAATAATAAAATTAGTATTTTGTCTTGATTAGTAGAAAGTCATCTATGATTTCAGTATTCTACCTTCATGTTTCTAATTTTCCATTCATTTATAAAAATACTTGTGTTTTAATGTCAGTTGGTTGTTGTATTGCTTTAAAAGAAGGAGAAATAGTGAAGTAATAGCTCTGCCAGTGTTTACTTCAAGTATTGATATAAATCGTGTTAAAATTATAAATAATTTGTCTCTTGCAATGTTTTAGGGAGAAGTTCTTTTCTGCAGAATTGTGCAAAGACTTACAAGAGTTGATGTTCACTTTTCCTACATTAAGAACCATTACAGAAGATAGATAAAATACGCAATTTGTATAAAAGTGTTCCTTTTCATTTGTTATCTTATGACTTGAGATATGGCAGTGTTCTCTACTAAAAATTTTTGGGATAATGTATTCATCAACTTGTGAGGACTGACAAGTTCTGTGTTGAGCTCCACCAACTGAGCTATGGTGAATGGGAATGGGCTCTCAGTGTCTTTGGCATTACCTAGTCATTTCCACACAGACCTTCATTTAAAACTACCTCTAGATTTTATTGCAGCTTAAAAATTAGTAAATTTTATCTTTTAAATTTGTCTCCTTATTCTTTTAAAGCATATTTAGAGCAAATCCAGTAGAAGAAAAATCACTTTTCTTAGCTTTATAAGAGCAACCACATGGGGGTGGGTGGGGAATATTTCTTTTTCCAAATTTTTCTTTTTGTTCTTTTAAGGCTTGTCTATAGAAAAAACAAGAAAATCATCTATCCTTGATAGTATTCTACCTGCTTGAAGTACCATTCGTTCTGTGGAGTGTACACATAAACAAGCAGGGAGATGAGTGGTGAAAAGTATTTAAGATTGCATGTGGAAGTTTTAAATGTTTTTTGGTGACTGATTCTTAGAAACACGAAGAAATCTTCACTCTTAAGTTCTGCTGAATTATGTGAAAGTTTCATGTGTGTGAAGGAAGGTTTAACACGTGGTGACTGACACAGACACAGCTGCCACAGTGGAGCTTCTTCTGTGGTTAGGTAGAATGGAACTGGTTGGTTTAACAGCTGTGCTGCCACATGGTACATCTTCATTCAGGACTTGAAAGTGAACTTTTGTGGTTGAAAAATATCCAAAAACTTTGTGATTTGTGCTATGGAAGAGCTTGTGGTTATCAGCAATAGATGGCCAAGAAAATCCCATAATCAGAATAACTATTTATAATCATATTTGTCTAGCAGTCCTCAAATCTCGGCTGTAGAGATCACTGAGCAAGTATTTCCATTCACAGTGACAGCTCAGGGGCATGTTCTCCTGGGATTTTACAGCCTGAGAAGGCTGAGTTTGTATGTTAGATTTCCTTATCTGTAGTAAAAAGTGAACTTAAGTTGCAGGCTTTCATCAGGAGCATTTCTGCTGTTCCTTCCTACAGAAGTTGGGAAATTTGTTGCCAGACTTAGCTGAGAGTCACAGTTCCAAAACATGTTGGGTTAAGGACAAAATGATTGATGGACATCACAGACACCATGTCCATGTGTGGAACTTAAACCTGATTTTTAGAATGCTCCTGTACTTTTAATTTAAAAATAGAGGGAACTCCACATTGGAATGTTGAAAATGAATTATTACCTTAAGGTGTGATGTTTGAGCAAGCTGAAATTTGGCTATTCTGTTGCAGGGGAAAAACAAAGAACAATCAAATACAATATATATAGTAGAGATATAGTACTGCAGATGAAGCTGAAGGATATAATATCAACGTGGAATTACAGGAAAATTTTAGTTATCATGAAACTATTTTCTTAATACAAGGATTTGGTTAAACTTCAGTTTACTAAATGAGACATATCATATTTCAACCTTATGTTATAGTTCAAAATATGTATTAGGATGAGAGTGAGGATACTTACAAAATTAGTACTACTACATATAAGTCAGAAAAAAACCCATAACTACTCTTATCTTCTTTATAGACTAGTGTAAGAACCGAGGAAAATTGTCACTACAGAACTTGATGCTGTGATGTGTATTTTGATGGAAAAGTATAGAAAAGAGTGTTTTCAACTTGAAACTATCTTTGTATTTCTTTTGTAATGAACAACAAATGTTCTGTAACTCAGTGGGAAGGAAAACTGAGTTTGAGTGACTAATTATCTGAAGTTCCTGTTAGTAATGACATAT
>NW_010269286.1:0-614 GCF_000690775.1 Eurypyga helias
GAATTCCCTGAGTGCCCCACGGATGAAATCAGAATTCTCTGGTTGCCCCACGGAGGGACACAGAATTCCTGGAGTGCCCCACGGATGGAATCAGAATTCCCTGTTTGCCCCATGGAGGGAACCAGAATTCCCTGGGTGCCCCATGGAGGGACCCAGAATTCCCTGAGTGCCCCACGGATGGACCAGAATTCCGTGAGTGCCCCTGGAGGGGCCAAAATTCCCTGAGTACCCCACGGTGGGACCCAAAATTCCCTGGGTGCCCCACAGAGGGAACCAGAATTCCCTGGGTGCCCCATGGATGGAACCAGAATTCCCTGAGTGCCTCAACCTGTTCTCCTGCAAATCCGGGCTCGTGGCAGGGGGTGTACAGGCTCCGTCCCGCAGTGCCCGAGTCCAAAGCCCCAGTTTTCCGGGAGCAGCTCCCGGGCCTGATCCCGGCTTTCCTGAGCCAACGGTGCCCGCGTTTGCTCCGCAGTTCACCCAGAGCGCCTTGGACTGCATGGGGGTGGAGGTGTGCCGGCTGCGATCCTTCCTCCAGGTAGGGCATTCCCGGTGGGAGCGGGCTGCGGGGGGTTCCTCCCAACGGGGGGTTCCCCCCGGTACTTTTCCTTTTC
>NW_010269287.1:0-383 GCF_000690775.1 Eurypyga helias
GACACAGGACCCCCCCCTGGGCCTGCCGTGCCCCTTCGAGGGGGTGGCCTGGACCCCCAGACCCCCCCAGGGGCCCCCGCAGGGCTGCTTCGCCTGCATCGCTAAGCCCCCGGCTCTCCGGCAAGCTTCGCCCGTCCTGTCCCCCTCTTCCGCCGTTTATCTCATGGAGAGCAAGAGCTGCAAAGGGGACAGCCTGCGGCCGGCGGTCCCGTGCAAGCACTCCGTGGAGAAGAAGACGATGACCAATCCCACCACCGTCATCGAAATCTACCCTGACACCACGGAGGTGAATGACTACTATCTCTGGTCCATCTTCAACTTCGTATACCTCAACTTCTGCTGCCTCGGCTTCATTGCCTTGGCCTATTCACTGAAAGTGAGTA
>NW_010269287.1:518-850 GCF_000690775.1 Eurypyga helias
GGCGTGGGGCAAGGGGTGGCCGGGGAGGAGGGGAGCATCTGGGGGTCGCGCCTGATGGAGGTTACATCTTTGCTACCCGAATGAGAGGTTGCACCCGCTGGGGACGGGGAGATCCGAGGTGTTCTGGAGCTGGGGATGTCGTTTCGGGTGGTGAAGAGGCACTTTGACTTGCTTTGGTACCCTCAGAAGGTCCCCTGTACCGTGATGGCAGGGTGATGGGCAGGAAACACAGGACTTGCTCCGCTCATGCGGTGCCCACAGCACCCCGGCACTCGGTCCCTTCTTTGGGATCTTGTCATTTAGAGATCTTGTCAGGGTAGGATCCGGCAGCG
>NW_010269287.1:1070-5200 GCF_000690775.1 Eurypyga helias
TGCTGCCTGTTTTCTTCTTGCCCTCTGCCTAATTAAAACACCAGAGCTGGTGGCCAGCTCCCCCTCCCAAGCCCTATAAATCCCAAGGTAAGCCCTGGAGATCTGCCAGCATCATGGGAACGAGCCCCAGGTAGCTGAGGAGAGTGCAGCGAGGTTTGGTACAGCATCGGGACGGGGGAGATGGAGCTGTGCTGATGGAGAGGGGATGGCATGGAGCACAGCCAGCCAAGGGGATGGCGCTGGGTTATGCCCTGTAGCTGCAGGGGAGAAGAGCCAGAGGGATGGCACCTGGCAAACAAGCAGCCACCAGGCAGCTGCTGGGGAAGAGGGACCTGGGCTGCCCTCCCCTTCCCTGCCTGCCAGCCTCAAAACTGACTGAATGGATGTGCAGAGAGCCCGGGGCGGCTGGGTGGCCCGGGAGAGGAGCTAGCTGATTTGTTTTGGCAGGCAGCGTTTAGAGGAAGGCCAGGGCGCAGACGGGCTTCATCACAGAAGCAGATCAATTAACCCCATCCAGCTCCCACGAGCTGGACTGCAAGTGCCCAGCACTGCAAGGCGGCTGCTCCTGAGCCCGTCAGGGTCTTCAGCAGGCAGTCTCCGGGCCACGTCTAAAAAAAGTCTGCAGACCCATGACCTGGGCTCACCTAACACCGGCACTGTGGTGCCTGCCTCAGTTTCCCCTTCCCTGAGATGCGCGATAAGCACCCACCCACCACCCATGCAGCAGGCTTCACTGCTGCCTGGGCGAGACATTTAATAGCTTAAATCCTGCTGGGGCTGAGCATCACCAGAAGCAGGACTGACCCAAGGGCAAACCCAGGCAGCAGCAGCCTAACACAAGTCAGAGGGAGGAAGTCCCTTAACACCCCCACGCATTTAGCCAGTGAGTGAAATAACTGGCTGCCTCCTGGGTTTTTGTGCCTTTGCTGTCTGAATTTGCTTTTAATGATCAGTGTCTTTCCAGTGCAAGAGGCACAGTCACAGCGGGCTGAGAAAGGGGTTCACATCACAGGGACACAGCAATAGCTACAGCAGGTACCTGGGGAGATGCAGTCCCTCGGCTGCAGCCAGCAGTGGGGGCATGACAGCCCGAGGACAGGATGGAGTAGGGTCTGCCACCTACAAGGGTTTTAAAGGCTGGACCTTCACTATCCTTGACATGAGGTGGAAGGAAGGGCAAAGCCCAGAAATAATTCGGGGCCAGGGCCCCGTGCCGGGGCCGAGGCGTAGGCTCAGCATCTGGTTGCAAAGGTCTAGAGGACATAAACTCCAGTGTGAAAAAAAGCAGCAGCAGCAAGGGAAGGCAAATAAGCAAATATCCTCCAAACCAGGGAAAGGAAAACAGAAAATGGTTGTCAAAAAAACAGCCTTGGCTTTTGGACTGCGGAGGCGGTAGCTGATGGGATGTAACAGTGGTACCCAAACAGATGTGGAGCTGAGTGGGTAGAAACAACCCTGCTGTGGTCTTGGAGCTCCCCAGTGGCTGTGACTCTGTGTCAGGGGGAGAGTAGAAAAAAATGTCCCTCAGAGGCACAGGACAGAGCTAGCAAGTGGCCGAAGGGGTGGCAAATGCCCTCGCAGGCTGCTGTGGAGATGGGTGGTGGGAGGCAGCGGCAATGATGGGGCAGTAGCAGAAGGTCTGTCCTGGGGAAGACCACTGGGATGTTAAAAAAGACAATATCCTTCCCCACTCACAGCTACTGCAGAGACCTTGGCAACATCCCGGCCAGGCTGGATGTTAGGGTCATTTCTCCAGAAGCTTGTTGTTTCATCTCTTTCACAGTAAATAAGGTTTCTCCCAGAAGTTTAGGGAAAGCAGAAGCAATGTCCTGGGGACAGACATTCCTTTAAACAGACTTCTCTTGTTCCTCTGCAGTTACATATAAGGACAATTTAGCAGCAAATAACTTAAGCCCCAGCCTTTCTAGGATGCCTGTGCTCTTCAGAGACCAAGCAAGGTGCTGTAGGAGGGAGCGGAGGGGAGCAGCACCTTCCCCTCCCTGAGCCCGTTCTGGAACCTCCAAAGGCAGAGCCCTCGGCCAGTGGAGCACAGGTTTCCTGGCTGAAGGGACATCAGGGCACTGATGGTATTACACAGTTCCCAGGTTATGGTTTTTCCATTTCCTTTAAATAACATCTACCAACCTCAGGAATCACCATTTTCATTATCAGAAATAGCATTTTCAATACCCTGCCATAAACATCATCTGCTTTTGGCAAATGTGTACCGTTAATAAAGCAGTAGCTCCTTCGTACCCCAAGTCTGTGAGATGTTTCATTATGGACCTCAGCACACCCTACTATTGCCACCAGTTTCAGCAGCACAATGGTCACACTGGTAGCCAGATGTATGCTTAGGTGCACTTGAGTAATTCTGTAAAGCTGTGTCCTTCTCCATTGGTTTCAGCCACAGCTGGGAAAACAGTACCTCCATGTCTGCCCAGCCTTTTGCACCGGAGCTGCAGCTTGCTAGATTTCTTTCTGCAGGGAAATGCTATTTCATGGTGACCACCATTTGCTAAAAAATGCCAAAAATCCACACCAGCACCGAAGAATTTATGCTCTTACTCAAAGAAACACATGAAGTCAGGTGAGGGCAAAGACTGTGACATCCAAGCCAAGTACTCTGTGTGACAGACACCCCAGCCAAGTGCTCTGAATAACAATGTGATGGCAAGTCCTGTCTTTATTTACACCTGTAGTGGGCCAGATCCTCAGCAGATACAGCTGGCTGGGCTGCAAACGAGTTGCACCGACTCACGTATCCCCCCGGGAGTTATTTCTGGCCTCTCAGGCTTCTCAAGGTCAGCCTCCCTGAGCACAGGCAAGGTACTCGCATGTAAGCATGCCTTGGTGCTGGGGAAGAGGAGATAAACAGCAGAACCAAGGAAGTTGGAAACCCTAAAGTAACCTTAACATCAGTCCAGCACGGATGCAAGGATTGCTCCAATGGCAACGCTTTGGATTCAGTTGGTTTTCAAGAGCAAATGGCATGGCTCGATATTCAGCAGCTGCCTCCCCTCCTCTTTCCCAGCTCCAAGGGGTAGTGAATGATGTGGCAGGAGATCTCACTTCAGCCATTCAGAGGTCCATCTCCAGAGGCCACTGGGGTGAGTCAAGTCCTTCTCAGTACCCATTGCACCGTGAGGCCGTAGATCAGAGGAGCTGGGATCTGCGACAAGCTGTGGTATAGATACCATGTTGTAGTTGCATAGAGCCAAAGTCAAAACCCTGCTGGCTTTTTAACCCCACCAGCAGCCCACAAGGTTGCTTGAAGAGTTTTCCTGCCCCACAAGGCCATAGAAATTTGTGGTGTGATAGCATACCAGGATTGCTGAACTCTCCTGCCTGCTCTCTGCCCAGCCCTTAGCACGCAGACCTGGGCACGGCTGTTTACCTTCTTCTCTCGCTGTGTATTGACCTTCCCAATTTCAAGTTGAAGTTGGCTAGCACAGATCTGTAGCTGTTTATTAACCCCAAGAAGCAGAGAGGCTGCAGCACCTGACCTCTCAGGCAGGCTCTTAGCCTGCTTTTCAGGAGGAGCAATGGTTTATGGAGGTGGGTGAAATGCAGAAGCCATAGCCCCGTGATACCAATGCCAGTGTGGTGGAGGGACATGGGCTGGAGAGCTCTTGACCAAATCACAGAGCAAATAAATCCAAGGATCCCCTCCAGAGCTCCTTATATGTAGAGATGCAGAGCTTCACACAGAAATGGGTTTACAGACAACCAGGTGAGGGCCATATACTAAGAGCCAGGCTGCCTTAAATACAGCCTCGTTAGGCTCGTTATCAGCAAACCATTAGTCTTTGCCTGCAAGCTAAGGCAGCACTTTGAACCTGCACAGCAAGTTCCGTGCTCCCATAAAAGAGAGGGGCCAAGCCCCAGAGCAGAGAGAGAGGAGATGGCTGCTGGGGAAGGGACGAGGAAGGAGTAGGACAGTAGGAGTTGAGGGGAAGGCTTCAAGAGGAAGCTGAAGGCAAAGCCCCAAGGGGAGGAAGGGCAGGAGACAGTGGTCAGAGGGAGGAGATTAAAAGCCCTCAGGCTCTGGCATGCTGGAGATGGTGGAGGGCTAGATGAGTTGGAGATGGTGGAGGGCAAGGTGGTGACAACAGGGAGGTGACAGTCAA
>NW_010269287.1:5210-12611 GCF_000690775.1 Eurypyga helias
TACCTGCCTTTTGCTGGCAGGAGAGGGGAGAAGGAACATTTGCATGTTAAACCACAAAAGGGAGCTGTGTTTTATGGAAGGCTGGGTATGGGAGAGGAAAGGAAACATCTAAGTTGTCAAGACAGAGCAGAGTTTTGCCTTAGCTAGGGTGGGATCTCCAAAAGCGGCATCATGCAGCTCTTTGGGGTGCCTGGGGAAACCCCACAGTCAGCAGATGCAGGATAATTATCCTTACACATCAGTCAGCTCCATGCGAAGCAGGGCCAGAATTCCCCAAATAATTTTAGGCAAGGTGAGAAGGGTCAAGGTGATGATGAGAAAAGAGTCTGTGACTAAGGAAACACCACACTTGGGTTTGGGGGGGTTCAGCCTTGTGACCTTGGGGACCTGTCCCCCTCGTGCCTCACTTCCTTGGCTGTGGAAGGGAGCAGCTGCCAGGGCTCCTACAAGCTCATGCACCAGCTGCCAGCACATTATGGTGGTGGTGGCCACAGGAGCATGGAAATAGGAAAAGCCAAGGCTGGGCTATGAGAAAGACACTGGTGTGTCCCTACGGACAAAGCAGGGACGGAGCTGAAACACCTATCTGCTCTCCAGGAGAGCTCCTCCTCCAGATCCCATCTCGGATGCTGCAGAAGGACATCAAAGGGAGACTGGGGTGCGAGGCCAAGCAGGAGGAGGTGAGGTCAACCCTGGAGAGATGTGGGAGACAGGGCCTGCGAGTGGTTTGGAAGGAGAAACACTTTTTCATTGCACTTGTGTTCCGCAGGGGCCCTGGCACTTGTCCAGCACTTAAAGACCCCGTTGCAATAGAAATTATAATGGACAGTAAGGGACGATTTGAATGAGGGTGACCACTGAAGCCATAGGGAAATAATAAAGGAGGAGAGGGAGGAGACCAAGGACTAATCTGGGACAAGGGATCCAGACAACCAAGGACAGAGCAGCCAGAGGAGAGCCCAGGAAAAGAAAGGGCAAGGGGCTGACAGAGAAAGGGACATGGCAGAGCACTGTGTGCCATGGGGGTTGGCAGAAGCAGGTGAGTGGGACTGACTGGAGGGGCAGGGAGAGGAGGCAGCTGGGTGCCCTTTGGCAGGAGTCAAACGTGGCTGTCTGTACCTTCATTTGGGTCCAGACAGCAGGCATGAGAAAAGATGGGAAGGACAAAAAAGAAGTGGGGAGAGGGCAGCCCTGGGTGCCCATCCCTGGAGATCTTGAGGAGCAGCAGACTGGGACAGGGCCAGAGGGAGGGCCACAGGCAAGTTGAGGGCAGGGGCTGCTAAAGTGCACCGTGGGAAAGAGCCAAAGTGGCAGTCACGAGTCACGAGTATCTGCTGGGAGCACTGGGAGAGGGCTGGGCATGAAAATTAGGGTGGCAGGACACCTCAGGGAAAGGAGGAGCAGGGAAGAGCTCCTGGAGCCAAGAGGCACTGGCTCCGCAACGTCAAAGCAAGCAGCTCTGTTGCAGAGCTTGATGTGCCGGCCACACCAGTCTGCTGGAGAAACCTCTCCCTGCCTGGCAAACGTTGCGGGAGAACACCCGAGTGCCTGTGGCAGAGCACGACCTCTCCCAGCCATGGCTGGCTAACGGAGGAGGAAGGAAGGGGCAAAAGGCATTTGCCCTGCACAGGGAAGTGGAGAGCGCGTGAGAGGTTCAAAGAGCCTGCCTGGAGCAGCGGGTGGAATTTCTGGCCTGAATCCAGCGCCTCTGGGGCTCTGGCTGCCGAGACCTCCATGCTTCTCACCAGTGGGTGAGGAAGCGCTAGCTGCCTGGTGCTGCTGTGCCCAAGGGTTTTCTGAGGATGCTAAACCTACTGAGTAATTTCAAAGGTGAGTCATCCTGGACAGGCAGCTGACACAAAGAGGTGTGCGGGCTCCCGGGCTGCTGGCTTGCTGCCTTCCCAGAGGTCATCCCTGCTGCTGGGAGCACCAGCCAAGCATGCCACAGAGCCACACATGGTTTGTGACTGTCCACTGTCCCCATTCCCAGAAGGATGCCCTGAAGCTGCTGAGCGCTCAGCAGCAGGATGGCGGTGGATGGTCCAGCTGCAGACTCCCAGGAACGGGATGCAGCAGAGGGCAGGGACATGGCACTGCAGGATTTAATATGAGGAGGAAATCAGAGCTCTCATTCTTGCCTATGTGCCTGCTGGTGACAGCTCCTGTGGGCTTCGTGTCAGCAGCAGCCTCCCTGCCCACTGTCCAGGATTAATGAAAAGCAGGGGGAGCTTATGCAAAGGGGTCCTCACTGGTGTGACAGAGGAGGGAACATTGCTTGAGGGTCCACAATGTGGTTTTGGGAGCCCTGTGAACCAGCATGGCTCAGTGGGAATGAGGGGTTCAGCAACCTTTCCCCATATCCAGCAAGTCACAGAAGGCTTTCAGGACATCCTCGTGGGTAAGCACTGCAGGAGGGAGAGAGAAAAAGTCACTAAGACGTGGTCTGAATCTGTTGCAGAGTGTTTTTGGAAAGCTCCTGGTCGATAAAAACCTTTTAATATTTCTAGGTAGGACTCTGGGACTGGTTTTCACAGGCTGCTGCTGGCATCTAGCGAAGGCAAGCTGCGGAGGACACGCAGTCCCATGGCCTGCCACTCCAGCCGCAGAGCAGCCGGCTGCTGCCATGCCATGCCATGCCAGCTCCTGGATGCCCCTGCTCCCATACGGGAAAGCGAGGAGGTGTAAAGCCTCCTGCAGCTCATGGCTCCAGCTGCCTGCATCTGCTGAGTGCCGGCTGACAGGGCGGTTTGGGGACAGGGACATGTCCCTGCTAGGATGGGATGGAGCCCAACCCCTTGTCTGCTGGGCTCGAACTGCAGAGCTGCTGCTGGCAGACAATGCCATCCGCTGCCTGCTAGTGTTATCCACTGCCTGGTGATGCCACCTGCTGCCTGGTAGTGCCGTGCACTGCCTGGCTGTGCCATCTGCTGCCTTGCAATGCCGTCAGCACTTTGCAGTGCCTTGCGCTGCCTGGCTGTGCCATCCATCGCTGCCTGGCTGTGCCATCGCTGCCTGGCTGTGCCATCCATCGCTGCCTGGCAGCCTGGAGAAGGTGGAGGCAAGCCAGTGACATGGACATGCACAATCCTTACCCACCGCAGAGCTGTCCCAAGAGCAGCCTATGAAAGTCACGGCCCTCAGGATAATGAAAAGAGCAGACCGCTCTCTCAGGCTTGAAAACCACCGGTGGCAGAGACACTAGACGAGCCGCATAAGACCTGCAAAAGGAACTCATTAACCCAAGACTGCTTAATATGCTGGAGGCTCGTGCGCAGCCCTGGAGCTGCAGTAGGATGCTGTGCCAGGTTTCACCCGCTCAGCCCCTCAGTGCAGGTGGAGGCAGAGGGATGCACACCGAATCCACAGCCAGCTACCTCACTCACAGGCCAGGCAGGCTGAAACCAAGTGCTGCAGGGCCAGGGGACCGGGACGTGGTGGGAGGGATGCTTTAGTGCCCACATGCACAGAGTACACGATGGCACCTCAGCTCTCCTGTGCACCCTCGGGCTCAAAATTGCACTGCCCCACTCCAGGGGCCACAGGGGCCTGGCTTGCCTGGTTGGTGACAGCAATGGGTCAGTCTTCCAGGTCTTCTCCACTCCCAGGGGTTTCCAGCCCACAGGCATGACAGTGCTTGTCTTCACAAGCTCAACCCGTAGCAGAGCTGGGGCGCAAACCTCACCTGGGAGTGTTTTAGGGCACCCCAAGCATTCCAATGCAGAGGAATGCTCAGCCCTCATCCACTGCACAGGTGCCCTATATTGTGGGTGTTGCTTGAAACAAGTTAGTTATGTATTTTTATACATCTCCCAATTTTTTTTTTTTTTTTTTTGGTCTTAGGTCCGGGATAAGAAACTCCTCAATGACCTAAATGGAGCAGTTGAAGATGCCAAGACAGCCCGGCTTTTTAACATCACCAGCTCAGCCCTTGCCACCTTCTGTATCATCCTTATCTTCATCTTTCTGCGATACCCCCTCACTGACTACTAGAGTGAGGCCAACAGCAGCGGCCACCGCCAAAATGCCTCTATGCCAGAAGTGTCTGCAGTTTCTTGTAGCAAGGACGCAAAAAAAAAAACAAACAACCCACCACCAAACCCAAACACTCCACCTTGATTGCAAAAAAAGCCAATTAAATACATAAATAAAAAAATAAATGAGTATATCAGCCCAGCTGAGCATACCCTTCCTGCCCCCAAACAGTATGTGAACTGCTGTGGGAAAGGGTCTCACTCTTACACATGTAGAGGGAGAAAAACAGACCAAGAAATATTTATTTTATGGCCAACAAGCCATGTGACAGAGCGTGCAAAGCCCGGAGCGTGACACGCCTGGCAGCAGAAGAGCTCCGGGGTCCTGCTGAGCAGGAGATGCAGTGATGGATGGGGACCATGGCAGGGCCATCTCACAACATATCAGGTGTGTTCAGACCACCCCACCCACCCATGATGTACAGGAGTTTCTTGTCCTTTTCCTCTCCTGAGTTTCATCCACTGGTTTAAAAAACTCCCGGCCCCTGGAGAGATGAGGGTGTGAGAAAGTTCATGCTAGGGAGCCTCAAAGCCCCCAGAGACACCCCAAAACGTTAAAGGGCAGGTTTCTTCTCAGGATCTCCTGGCAATGCTGAGAAGGAAAGCACCTTCTGAAGAACTCACCTAAGCCCCCTAACCGAGTGCTACTGTATTTCTGTAAATGGTCAATAAAAGATACCTCTGATATCTGGTACTGCTGGGTTAATTCCTTCCATAGGAGGGCCGGGCTCCTGGTCCCTACAGGCTGGCAGTAGAAAATGCGAATGTCACCAGCTTGGGAGAGATTTAAAGCAGGAGTGAGGAATGCTGCTGCAGGTCGGGGCCGCACGCAGCCATAAAGGAAGGCGCAGGTCCAGATTGAAGAGCAGAGACCTCAGCAACTCCCGTGACGGCCGATCAATCGCAAGCAAGCAAATGCAGCTGAGCGGGCTGGTCCCCCCTCCCCTGCTAAGACCAACCTTGAAGATAGAAATAAATCACCGCAGTCTCTACCTGCTGCTACCACAGCACTTCCCAGGGTCGTTACTGAGAGACAGATTTCGGAGGTGCCGTGCATTTGCCACGGAACGAGGCAGGAGATTGGAACCCTTCCCGATAACTGCCTGCAGCTGCCTGCGGTGCTGCAAATCAACACGCCCTGACTTGAAAATACCACGAATGAATGGCAAGATCAGGACTAAAATACAGGTTTTCAGCCCCTCCGACCTTTCATCTCATAAGCCACAGCTGCCTCGTCTTTTTCCAGCTATAAGCTGACTTTGTGGCACGGGACACCGGTTGCTACAGACCAGCCGTGGAGCTACGAGGAGACAACACCATGAAAGCAAAGGTGCAGCAGGAGATGAGGAACGCAGACAGGTCATCCTGGGCACTTCATCCTCTGCTGAGTGCGTGGTTCAATGAGCCTGCTGCCTCTGGGCTGTGCTCACTGAGGGCTGTGCCCTAGTGAGCTGTGGGGACAGACCATGGTGCTTCCCTGAAAGCCCCATGAGATGTCACCTCCTTTCTGCCAAGATCTCCACACCTTAACCCCCGCCCAGGCTTCATTTTTGGGAGCAGCTACAGGCAGAAGGACCTGCAGTCCTTGCTGCTCCCTACTCGCTGGAGGGCTTTTCCACACCAGACCAGGTCTGGGGGCTGTTTTGCACTGACGTTTCCACCAGCAGTGCAGTATGGGGCGACCTGGGAATTATCTTGGCTGTGAACTGCTCTGTGATCACTCATGCAGAGGTCAAGGCTCTTCCCAGCCTCTCTTGGCTGCTACTTGTTCCCTTCCCGGGAGCAAGATCTGAGGGGTCATAGCCATCGGCATTTCCATCCTGACACATCTAGGGGCTGTATCCAGTCCTTGTCCCCGGCAGAGGAAGGAGATGGCCTGTCAAGATGGCAATGCCTCCAAAGAGGGTGCAGCCAAACTTGTTCATGTTGCAGCCACCCTGAGCTGGTGCCTGATAATCGGAGCAAATTAAGTTCCACTGGGACAGTGCTAGTTTAGGCAAGACTCAGACTAGTCACCCCCAAAATCCTCTGAGGGTTAGGAGGAGCTCACAGGTGAGGTTGCATCCCCTTTTCCCTCCCCTTGTACCTGCACCAAGCTTGTGATGGCCTGAATTATTGTGAATTATCAAGAGATAACTCTCTCAAAGCCACAGGTTTAGATCACTGTGGGATCAACACTGTCACCTCTTGCAGTGACAAGTGCATTCCTCTCCGAGCTGGGACTCAGAGCCATGTTGCAAGTGCTTTTGCACTCAGAGAGCCCCCCCAGCCTCTACAAAATCTTGTGGGGATGGTGCTGTTGTCCCCATCTCCTGTGTCATGCAAGAGAGAGCCGCCCTGCTTGGCATGCAGGCGCGGGGCTGCTCAGATAAAGGCAGAGCTGACACAAAATTGGAAGTGACCCAAAGTCAGCCTTTCCTACATTTAACAAGTGTGACAAATGAGTTACCATCATCCCTTCCCCTGACGGACTGTCTTATCTGCAGGAAAATGGATGCTGGTTTAATGAACCGGGGGGAATATTGCACTGACTCTGCAGCATTTTTGCATGCATAAACTGTCAGGGATGGAGAGGGTGGGCTATTATTAGTAACCATCATTTTTATTATTTGTTGCCCACATCGTAGGAGGTATGAATGCTGGTATCGCTGTGCTGCAGCAGGTCGGAGGTCCTCCTAGACCTGCCTCAGACAAGACCAGGGTAGCAGTGGAGGATGCAGTAGCCCCGAGGCTGGAGGATGGGATGAGCAACCCCAGGCAGTTGCTCAGCTCCACCACAGCCCTTGCCTTGGCTCCACCTGTGGCTCTGGGCTGGGAGCAAAGCTCCTGCGTTCTCCCCTCCTCTCTCTTAGTGCCCCCACTATTCATTTTAATGGAACCTCTCCAAACTCCTGGCAGTAGGAAAGCACCCCCCAAATGGGGAAGATAGGGGGGACATAGATTTCCAAGCTTGATCAGGAAAAAAAAGGAGAGGCTTTTCCAAGCTCAGCAGCATCAAGGTGCTCAGCATTCATCTTGCCAGTGTTGAGAAACCCCAAACTGAGACAGCAAAACTGCATCCCCATATACTGGCAGGCAGGTACATCCCAGATTGCACCGACCGTGCTGTTTAGCAAAAGAAGTAATTTTTTTTTATCATTTTGAGGGAACAAAGGAAAGAAAAGCAGCAGTCAAATCCGACAGGTCCTCTAATTCTTGCCTTTTTTTTTTTTTATCCCCTTAAATTTTGCAAGAACGTTCTGGAAGTTTGGGTTTTGCCAAGGCAGACACCCTCCACAGCAGAAGGCAGGCTTTCGAGGGTTGCTTCTCTGCCTTTTCACTTCTGCCACTCACGGCGTCGCGCCACGCTCTCCAAATCGCACCTTTTTTT
>NW_010269287.1:12657-13146 GCF_000690775.1 Eurypyga helias
GGGGGGGGGGAAAGGATGAACAGCGTAGCGTCTCTTCAGAAGCGTCTTTTGCAAGGGTGAAGAGCTGCCGGTCACGTTGCCATGTAGAGATTTAATTGTATTCCTTCGGGAAACGGAGCTTGACAGCTTGATGAGGATTTCTTTTTGCTTTTTCTTTAGCTCGAAGGGAGAGATGGGTGGGGGGAGTGATTGTTCCCTTTTAGTTGACGTTGTGAGATAGTGCCTAAAATACTGCTGCTGGTTTTGTGCCCCCAGTGTATGAAGGGGTTGGGGGGAGCGCGGGGAAAGGCCCCCGGGGCCGGTGACGGACGCGCATCCCCGGGGAGGAGGCGCCGCGGGAACGGGGCTCGTTCCGCCGGAGATGAAGTGGCTCCGCGGGGACACCCCCACGGCAGCTCCCCCGCACCTCGGGGGAGGTCAGGGAGTGCATCCCAGCCGGAGCTGCCCTGCGAGGAGCCGTGCTGCGAGAGGCAGGCAGAGGGCCCCCTT
>NW_010269288.1:0-827 GCF_000690775.1 Eurypyga helias
CCAGGCTCTGGGGGTCCTAAGGGAAACGATGCCAAAGAGGGGGGTTAGTTTTACCCCCTGAGGGGCGAGAAGCAGAGGGTGAGAAGCTTCTTTAAAGGAAAGCTGGGGGTAGCTGGTGAGGAGGACAGCCCAAAACTAGGGGAAGACAGATCCCCGCCTTGGGACTAAAGAACTGTGGCAGAGAATAAACCCTGCTGAGGACATTTCAGAATCGTTTACGTTGGAAAAGACCTTTAAGATCACGAAGTCCAACTGTTAACCCAGCACTGAGAATCAAAAACTATCATTTCATGATCGCTATGCCCAAGACAGCCTCCAACCACCACATCACCCACAAGTCCTTCTCAACACCCCAGTTCCAACCCCCCTGCCATGGGCAGGGACACCTTCCACTAGACCAGGTTGCTCCAAGCCCCAGAATGAAGAGCAGCAGTGATTAACCAGGAATAGTTTGCATTTGCATCATCCTTCTCAGGCTTGAGAAGTGCCTCACACGCGCCAGGTGCTCCTACGGGATGCTGAGCGGCGGCGTGGCCACGGACAGACAGGGTGGGGACAATTTTTGACTGTTTCTGCCCAAGAAACTCACTCCTGACACCCGTACGTGGGGGAGTGACACACAGGCAGTGCCTGGGATCGCAAACCGTCACCTCCCGGCGGGAGAAGGCGGAGAAAAACCCCACCCCCGCCCCCGGGCGGACCCTGCCCGCAGCTGGTGGCAGGAGCCCGGGGAAGCGGCCGGGATCGGGGCGGGAAAAATATATGTCAGAAAGGGCCTTTTTTAAAACAAACGTAATACAGGGCGGCCGCCCGGCGGGGAGAGGGGC
>NW_010269289.1:0-304 GCF_000690775.1 Eurypyga helias
GAGGCCACAGCTTCTAAACCAGAACGGGTTTGGTTTCAGAAAAGAAACGACTTTCCCGCTGGGACCCAAGCCGCAGCCCCGGAATGAAGGCGCAGCATGCCACCACCCTGTCTCACTGCCCCCCTCGTCACCTTCTGAAAAGCCCTGCGCTCTGTCCGGATCCCACGCTGCATTTGCTCCTTCTTTCCGAGGTTTACAGGCCGAGCATCCCGGTCTCCCCCTGCTACGGGAGGAGAGCATCGCTGCCCCGGTTTCTTGCCAGCGCCCTTTGGTCGGAGGAGGGCCGGGCAGGTGCAGAATGCTG
>NW_010269289.1:449-1054 GCF_000690775.1 Eurypyga helias
GTGAAGACGCGACGCGGGGCCGCAGACGTGCCTTCCAGCTCGTGTTCCCTCGCAGCAGCTTCTGCCGGCACGGTTTTGACCCTAAAGAAGAGCAAAGAAAACGGACAGCCCCGCACATCACCAGGCGCTGAAGGTACTCCGAGCGGAGAAGCGCGTTTCCCAGGCATCGCTGCAGCTGTGCCAGCTTCCAGATTGCCCAGCAGCGCGAAGGCGGCTTCCAGGCCTGAAAGCGCCGTGTTTGGAGCACGTTCGGGAGTTGGTTTGCTTGACGCCAGCGTAACGGCCGCAACGGTCAGCGGCGAAGGTCCCGCCTGCACTGGAGGGACAGAAAGAACCACCCAGAAAGGAGCAGAATTCCCGGGACAATGTAAAACTGTTGGGAGCAAGAAAACACACCGAGTCAGTGACACGCGACTGCGCGGGGGTCTGCCCCGGGGGTTGGGGTGCTGGAGACCGAGTGACACAGATCTCCTCTAAAGTGCAATGCAAAAGGAATTTTGATGATGCTTCAGCAGGTTTTTTTTTAATGTGGTGGTTTTTTTTTTTTTTTTTTTGGGCTTTTTTTTTTGTTTTTTTTTCCGTTTTTTAAATTTTTTTCTTGGGAT
>NW_010269289.1:1149-1387 GCF_000690775.1 Eurypyga helias
TATTACTGTCTTATGTAAAGGGTTTGTTTTGTTCCGCAGTACGCGTAAAGATGTTCTCAGCCTTATGGTTTCCAGGTCTGTGTTACTCACATGTTTCTTCAAGGGAAGCCACGCGCCGCTGGCTGGAGCCCATCGTCGTTCCGGAGGGCTCCGTCGCCCTGCGTCGCTGCCAGGCCGGGAAGTTACACACAGCCCCGCTTGCCGAACCGGCTGCGGCGGGGTTCTCCCCGGGCTCCCC
>NW_010269290.1:0-6845 GCF_000690775.1 Eurypyga helias
GCTCGGGAAGGCACCAGGCTCGGGAAGGCACCAGGCTCAGGAAGGCACCAGCCATGCTCCCCATAAAATATTTAGCAGGTGAGGCCAGCCACATCCTCTGGTGGGAGCCCCGATGGTGCCTGTGGTCATCCCGGATTGTGATCCCGGATTACAGGGTGCGGGCAGGTGCTGGGCGAAGAGCGGAGCTTGGGGTAGCGCGCAGAGATGGGCTGCGCGGGCAAAACGAACCGCATGTGTAAATACGCGGAGTTGGTCTTCACGCAGGAGCGAGTTGCGGTGTTCAGGATGGTGGTTACCGTATAGAAAAGTACTTGTCACCATGGTGACCGAGCAATGCCGCATCTTCCTGGGAGGGGAAAGCGCCAGTCCTGAGGATCTGCGGCGTGAGGCCGGTGGATTAAATGCAGCTGGTTTTACCTTTGGAAGCCAGGGATTAGGATCTGTGTAAGAGTTGTGTACACGCCCATGAAGTCGGTTGGAATCAGCCCCGTGCCGTGGCTATAGGTACACAAGACAGCCACTGTGAGTGTACGCTGCTGTCCACTGCAGGCAGAGTCTTCCAAAAACAGCCCTGCAAAAACAAAGGCAGCAACAGGGAGTGCAGCGGAGCAGGACGGTGGAGGTGGCAGAGCTATTGTCTGTCCGGCACTTGGAATAGCAAACTAAGTTTTATCTAAAGGCTGTCTTGGTGTCACCGGGCAGGGGTCGGGATTCACCAGATTGTAGCTGAGCGGCTTGATCCCTACCAAATGTTCAAATTTATGGTTTAGATAGTTAAAACAACGGTGTATATTTATGTATAAATTTAACATTATGTTGAATGTTAAGCCCAAAAGGATGTGATGAAACATTTTTTGGTTTTATTTGTCCATGGGGCATTCAAAATAAAACTCTTTCCTATCCATCTCCAGGTGTACCAAGAGCTTTCCTGGTTGGTTGGTTGTTTCTTTACTAGCAGCATACCTTAATCTGATAGAAGTTACTACTGCTCCATACAAACTTTAATCCTTTTCAGGAAGTTCTATTATTCACCCCAGAATCCTGTAAAAAAACTCTCTAAAGACCCCAGTCATTGATGGCTCCCAGGAAAGGTGACCACAAACCTCCCTGATCCACTGGCAAATTCCCCCATTGCTGCATGTCTGGCTAAGGAAAGGGTGGCTCTAAACATGGTCAAAGAGACGCATCGTTCACTAGTTCTCGTAACTGGGAACTCAAGGGCTCTGAACCAGGGGGAGGAAAAAAAAAAAGCAGCTCGGTGGATTCTCCCTTATCCGGGTCTCCTTAGGGTCACCATGAATGAAGCTTGGCTGATGGAAGTAGTGGCCTATTACTGAAGCGTTTTGAGAGGATTTTGTTGAAGGTGAGAGGGCCTTTGAGTCCAAAAACTGCTTGCGCTGCAAAAAGCAGTGCCCGTGAGGGAGGTGAAAACAATACCACCCAAAGTATGTTCAGATGGGTAGGGCGGTGCTGTACTTTGAGTATCTGAGCGTGCACCCCATATACCCCAGCTGGTATATCTGTGCTCATCCATGCAGAGACATGAGCCCTGGACGGAAATTAGCCATATTAAATCTGTGAATATAGCACGGTGTAACATTAAGGTTCATCTCCCCCCTTCCTGTGTGGAAAATGAAGCACATGTGGCTATATTGTTTCCAGCTCTGGAGTTACTTGGGGCAGAACTAACCATGACCAACTCCAGGAAAAGTAGGCAGTAGCTACAACAGGTGCTGAAACACCTCCAACCCTGCTGCCAGCTCTGCCAAAGCCAGACTGGCCACATCACCCAGAGAAAGGCTGAATTGTGTACAACGTTCACAGCTGAGGGTATGGGCCCCTCAGAAACATCCTTGTTGCCTCTGTTTCTGTTCCCTTCCATCTGGGACCATGAGGGATCCCCATTCCAGTTCCTTTTTGCCTTCCCAATCCTTTTGCTTTCCTCTTCTTGCACAGGAATAGTCCAGCTGAAATCCCCACATCAAAACTGAATTTTTCCTGTGCTCCTGAGCATCCACCAGCCACCTCTGGCACTGCCTTGGGGCATCTCCTGTTGGTGTAGCCACATCCCTTGAGACACACACACACACACCCCCCCAACCAGCTCCGATGTGTTCGATATAGCTAAACCTGGCAGAAAACGCCTCTCCCTGTCACCCCTCCTCCCTTCCCAGGACACTGTGGGAATGTCAGCAGCATTGGAATTACCTGGCTGCTTTTCAGAAGAATGTATCCCAGAGCAAACTAAGGCAGTGGCCTCAACCACTCAGTGTAATTAAACTGAAGCATCATTTTTGTGTAGCCTGTGCTGTGGCAACCACAGCAGTTACTCTCATTCAGCTGGGAGGTTGAGAAGGCAGAGCTGTGGTGTTTCACAAAAGATGCTCCTTGCAGGCAGTGCCTTAAACCATTTCATTGAATGAAATACACTCGTGGAGCGGAGTGCCGGAGCAGGGAGAGGGGCCAGGGGGCAAACACACTGGATAGAACTACACCATTTCTGGCCGTGGTTCAATAACAGCTCTTGGGGCAGCACCTGATATACTATTAGGGTGAAAAAGGCTTTTTATACTTAGTGCTTTGGCACCCTGATAGTATCTCTGTTTTTTCCTCTCTTGAGTTCCCCAGAGAGGCAATATATTGTCTTCCCTCTAGTTAAAGGGAGAGGGGGCTATTTGCATAGACAGGTCACTGTTTCTGCTGAAGGTGAAATGAAAGGGGCGGCTAATTCATGCACACAGACAGGAGGATATAGCAGTGTACTGTCAGCCATTGTAGGAACCGTCGGTAACACAGGGCGAGGCAGCTCGGCGTAGCGCACACAGCGCCTACTTTGGGTCAGGGGAGCAGAGAGAGTGATGCTGATAAGGAAAAGCCAGTAAGAAAGGAAGGGAAAAGCGGAATAAAAGACAAAGGATCAGATTTTTTGACTGCTATATATGACCCTAAATTCTTCTGTTACTGTGCAGAGAAAGGGTGGGGCCATGGTACTTTTGCATCCCAGCTCTTCTGGACATTCATACACTCAACAAACAGCCAGGTGGTGACATTGCCAAGGGCAGAGGAGCAAACACAGTCTGGGATGTGCCAAAGGGACTGTGAGATCCCGTGCCACCTACGATGGGCTCTGTGTATTATGCTGTGGGTCCTGAGACTGACGGCCAGAACCTGGGTCGTGATCTGCTGAAGGGACCAGCAGAATGGGAGATCCTGGAGTTGGAGCTCCCAAAATCCAGGCTTGAACTTCTCTGGAGCTTAAGGGTTGGATACCGCTGCCAATGAATGCAAAGGAGATTTGGCAATCACGCTCAGCTAGTGCAGGAGAATAATATCATCTCAGTCTCATGTAGTGCTTTTCATCAAGAGATCTCATGTCTGTGTCACTACTGCTCATTTTTTAAATCTTCGGACACAGAGATGTGGAGAAGGCGAGCAGAATTGTTCAAAACTGGCCGATAAACTGGCAGTAAAACAAATAGGAAACCTGCTGCCTCACACTGCCAAACTGAGTTCACTTGTCACACACAAGGGAATGAAACATACGGCTGCTGTCTTCCTCCCAGTCCTTCTGAGATAAAGCAGAAAGCTCTCTCTGAGGTTGTGGATACTGAGGTCTCCTGTGCCAGCATAGCAGATGCTTGCGCTGTGTGGGTCCCTTACTCTATGAGGATCATTGTCCCGACAGCATGTCTCACTCTGCAACTGGTCTGAAGTATTCGTTCCTCACGTGGGATGGCAAATGGTGGGGAGGTAACTAGATTGATCTCCTTTGTAGGCCTTTGCCTGGGACTTGGTACGCAAGTTCCAGATGGTACAAAGCCCCTGCTGCTTGGATCTGTACAAAAAACTGCATCTTCCTCAACCTATTTCACAACATATTTGGCTCGCTGTCGGTTGGTTGCTATTTGTACGAATTAAGCTGCGCTGCCAGGAACGTTTGCAAACAGTGAACAGCAAAGTGGGATGCACAAAGCAAGTCAAAATAGGTCTCAATTCTGGCAAAATGCCTGCAGGTGCTTATAACATTTGACTTACTCTAGCCCATATATTACTCACCCACACACCCATTCATCCAGCTTTCTCTTGCCCTCATGCCCACACATGCTTACCCTGCACAGACTCATTCACCTTCTCCCTCCCCACTTTTTCTTCCAAATGCGGTCATTCCCACACTGCCTCAGACACACTCTTTGTTCCCCACGTACAAGCACACACACATTTACGAGTGCTGAGTGCAGTGTCTGTAGGTGGTATATATACATTTGTATAGCAGACGATGCTGTAATCTTATACCTGTGCTGTGAAAAAGCCTTTGGGATTAGAGAGCTGAGAGCTCTGATTGCTCTCACTTTCACGTAAAATACCACTGATCCAGTGTATGGGGCTGGCTGTTTCCATCCTTCCCTGCCTCAGCCTGAGCTCTGCCATCGTTTTCCACAGAACCTCCCTTTCTGCTCATCTTCCCCTTGCTCCCCGTGACTCTTTCTCCCAGTGCTTTTCCTTTCCCACATTGCTGCCCAAGCCCATGGTGTTTCAGAGAGATTGGCCATCCCTGCCTCTCTCCACGACCTAATGCTGGCCCTGGTTACTCACCAGGAGAGTAAGCAGGGATGAGCAATGAGCCTGCCATGCAGTGGCAGGGCACGGGGCAGGAAATCCTGCAAGGTGTGGTGAAATCAGAAACGGTAAGCGGTGGAGTGGACGGTGCTGCCATGCGAGCAGCGCTGAGTTCACCTGGCATCGAGCCTGCCTCTAATGGAATGTGACCCACCACTGGGAATGAGCTCATCTGTAATCCACTTAATTGAGTTTTATGAGCAGGGCTCTCACATCAGGGAGCCAGCCTGCCTTCTTCCTAGCACTCACCCTCCTTTGCTTGCCTCGTGGGGAAGGGGAGTGGGGCGGGCGTGCACCGCTGCACTGTGCTGTTGACTGGTTTCTGATTTTCTGCCTGCCCTGGAGAACGTGCAGGGAGATGGACAGACTTGCTCTTCAAGAGACCAACTGCCTCATGGTCTAACGCTTGCTTTTGCTGCAGGTAGTGATGCTCAAATTGCCATGTGAATACTGGTGATGCTGTCAGGACTGCAGAGCCTCAAGTTCTTGGTCTCTGTGCCAGCTCTGGGTACTCAGAGGAAAGGCTTTGATGTGCCCTACAGTCCTCACGTATGCATGAACCGTCTTACCTGGGAGTTCAAGTGGGATGGGGACGGAGGCATTCTGATCTCACTTCTGCTTGCAGTGTGCAGTGATCTAAGTGGTGGAGCTGTCAGGATCCCGTAAGAGCCTTTGTTTACCCTGTAATGTCTTACCATCTTTAGTGTCTGCATCATTGTTTGTTTGTGCTATGTGAATTGGTCACATAAGGGCCAGCAAACAGAGAAATCTGTCTGCTGTCTGCCAAGGGATTTGCAGGCTTGTCTCTGCTTGGGGAAAGATGCAGCCTTTTCTCTTGGTGAAGCAGAACAGGAAAAGAAAGAGAAAGTGATTGAGGGAGCCTTCTCCCCAAGGAAGTGTTGCTCTCCTGGGAAAGGGCTAGCAAGACCCTCTGGCACGCGTAATTTGGGATGTATTCCCTCCAGTGCTGTCATAAACGCCTATATTTGAAATAAATGCTGGGTGCAGCTCCTCCCGCTTTTCTAGCGCTTCTTGTCTGCCTTGTAGGAGGAAACTTTGACATGGTTTCAGGTCTGATGTTGCATACACGTTGCAGAACAGTAGCTCAGCAGTTCCAGAAATCCATAGCTTTAAGGAAAGGTCATGGCATATGGAAGGGAAAGTATCCTGACACATTAACACAAAGACTGTAATAGACCTGTGCTGGGAATAGCAATGTCACCACTGTGCACTGGGTAATACTTCAGGTGTTTCTTAAAATCCCCAGCCACTGGAATCATGGAAATACATGACAAAAAAAGGTTTCATTTTTGTAAATGTTTGCTATTGTCTTCACAGTTGCAGACAATACTGAAAAATTGGACCAGATGAAATCCAAAGACTCAAAACCCAGAGAGGGAAAGAAAAGAACCCGTATTAGGTGGTTCAGGGGTCTTTTGAGTGGCATGATTTTTAAGCCAGTCTTGCACAGAGGTGCAATGACTTTCCATTGACATCCTGATGCTGACACACTATAACAGCTATTCAGGCTGGTTTGTTGCAGTCGTGCTGCAGCTGAAGTGCCCGTTTTCTTCCCTTCTGCTTTTCAAAGTTCAGGACTCCCTAAAACATAGAATCATAGAATCACAGAAACATGGAACCATGGAACAGTTTGGGTTGGAAGGGACCTTTAAAAGTCATCTGGTCCAACCTGTCTACAATAAGCAGAGACATCTTCAATAAGATCAGGTTCCTCAGAGCCCCCTCCAGCCTGACCTTGAATGTTTCCAGGGATGGGGCATCTCCCACCTCGCTGGGCAACCTGTGCCAGTGGCACACCACTCTCATTGTAAAAACTTTCTTCCTTACATCTAGTCTGAATCTACCCTCTTTTAGTTTGAAACCATTACCCCTTGTCCTATTGCAACAGGCCCTGCTAAAATGTTTATCCCCCTCTTTCTTATAAGCCCCCTATAAGTACTGAAAGGCTGCAATAAGGTCTCCCTAGAACCTTCTCCAGGCTGAACAACCCCAAGTCTCTCAGCCTTCCTTCACAGGAGAGGTGTTCCAGCCCTCTGACCATTTTTGTGGTCTTCCTTTGGACTTGCTCCAACAGGTCAATGTCCTTCTTATGTTGGGGGCTCCAGAGCTGGACACAGCACTCCAGGTGGGGTCTCACCAGAGCAGAGTACAGGGGCAGAATCCCCTCCCTCGACCTGCTGGCCACACTTCTCCTGATGCACCCCAGG
>NW_010269290.1:6876-9738 GCF_000690775.1 Eurypyga helias
GGCTTTCTGGGCTGCCAGCGCACACGGCCGGCTCATGTCCAGCTTTTCATCCACCAGTACCCCAAGTCCTTCTCCTCAGGGCTGCTCTCAATCCGTTCATCCCCCAACCTGTACTGAAAGCAGGGGTTGCCCTGACACATGTGCAGGACCTTCCTCTAGGCCTTGTTGAACCTCATGAGGATGTCCAGGTCCCTCTGGATGGCAGTCCCTCACTCGGGTGTACCAACTGCACCACACAGCTTGGTGTGGTCTAAAAACTTGCTGAGGGTGCACTTGGTTTGTGTCATTGATCAAGATATTAAACAGTACTGGTCCCAGTATGGACCCCTGAGGGACACCACTTCTCACCAGTCTCCATCTGGACACTGAGCCATTGACCACTACCCTCTGAAAACGGCCATCCAACCAATTCCTCATCAGCTGTTGCTTTTGAAGAGGAAGTCTTTTTGTGTCATAAGCACCTGGAATGTGAATCCAGCTGGGTCAGCAATTGTCCTGACTTTCCATTCTTTTGTAGATTCTTGCAAAATGAGTATTGCAAGACTGCAAGGTTCTTCAGTACCTAGCACCTCACCTTCACTTCTCCCCTCCGTCCCAGCTCCCACGTACACATATGTGTGAGGAAGTGCTTTAGAGCAATGACTCTACTACTCTACTACTAGCAACATAACAGACAAATCTGTTGGAAGTCAATGCTGAAAGACGGTATTCAGTTGGACAAACTTAGACAGAGACTGCCTCGGCGTGAACAAAGGTACTTTTTTTTCCTTTCATACCATTTACTCTGAAAACAGTCATCCCAGCATTATCTGATGTCCCCAAATGGCCATGCAATCTGGATAGCAGTAACACTCTTCCAGCGAATCCAATGCTGGAAATATCTTCTCCCAACTTAAATACATTCTTCTGCTGTGTCCTTTCACTGTGAAACTCCTGACATCATGTTTGATACTATTTTATCCCTTGAGTAGTAGTTAGCTTCAAAAGTGGCAGGAGACCCTCGGTATTGCCTCCGGCTCTCTCTGTTTACAGGATCCGCACACAACATATGGTACATGGAGAAAGGAAGAGCTGTTAAAAGGATGAAAGCTGTTCCAGGAAATGTGGTTGTTAGGAGCCAGTGGAGTATCTGTCAACGATGGGAGTAAAATATTTTTGGCTATTTGCACTTTATGGCACAAATGTTTGTTAGAAAAGTTTTGTAGAAATAATTTTATTGAGAAGTACACTGTCCAGGACATTGCTTCTGTCCTAACTCAGAGCACCAAAAACATGGATGTTTCTGTAAGGATCTGCACTCTACTGCTGCTTCAAACCCAGAGAGAAGCTTGTGGGTGCCTTTTCCTCCTTGTTGGCCTAATAAATGATACTGACCCTCTCTACAGCATTTGCCTCACACATAGATGTTCAGGCAGTAGCAGGGGCTATCTTGTTTATCCAGGACAGGCAATCCTGAAGTAGCCAACTCCAAAATCATTACAGCTATTTCCTCTTCCTTCCTTCACTAAATCTCTTCCTTCTAGGGCGATTGCCCAGATTTGCTGGTGGAACTGAGCTAAAAGCAGAGTGCTGACAGAGACTACGCTCTGCTGTGGAGGTCCATACCTCATCAGCTATGGAAGGTCATGCATCTCTCCACTCTCTGTAATAAATACACAGCTTGACTCTTCAGCCTAGCCCTCCCCCACTGAATTCTTCACATGCATCTATAAAACACCCACTCACATGTATGTGTATAAACAAGCAAACAAATCACACCACCTAAAAAGATAATTGAACAATTCCTCCTACAGCCTGGGCAGGAAAAGGAGAAAGGACGATGATGGTTGTTTCTATTTCTGAAATATTGAAAAGCTATTTAACTGCTATTGTGACAGAAAGATGGATAACTAGGTTGATTAGAGAGTAAGAAAAGAAGAAGGGAAGTGTGGAAGAGAGGGAGGAAGAAGCTTTGTCACATGGCTCTGTCAGCTTGATTAGTGGCTTTCTCCTGAATCCTCAGTGGAGTGGCCCCTGTGGGTCAATCTCATTAGAGATAAAAAAGGAAGAGCTGCAGGAGTCCACACTGAGATTTACCTAGGAAGTTTGACAGCAGGGCCTCCGCTCAGGCTTGGAGAAACAAGGGCAAGGTTGGGAGGCGACGGAGATGGAGATGGCAGTGACAGTGGCACCGCTGACCAAGCGACCTGTGGAAAACCATTTGTTCAGCAAGGCACAATACCCGCAGGTTTGTTTGTAGTGACAAACGAGTGGCCAAGACACCACCACAAGTAGATGCTGAGCAGACAGTTTTCCAAGTGAGTTGACTAGCCCACAGGTGACATTTCCCTACAGCTAAAGTGCGTCAAAGGTGATTCCAAGAATGAAATCCGTTTCTCAACTAGCAAGTAGGGTTTTAAGGTCAGCAGCCCACATGGGACAGGGCAGAATGAGGCCTGCCAAATTTTCTCAAGCAGGAATAGCATTCAAAATGGTCAGGATCCCTATTGTCAGGGTATTTGATGTCAGTGAGAGGTTGTCATGGAGAAGGAAAAAAGTCTGGAGCTGCTGAGGGCAGCTGAACTAGTCTCCCAGGCTGTTTTCTAGAGAATGTTTTCCATGCAGCAGAATACCAGGTGTCTATCAGATATTTCAGGAAGGGGGTCAGGATGGCCATGTACTAGGCTTGTGGTTGCTATACACAACTGCAGTGGGTTTCTCACTATAGAAGGGGGCTTACTGGTGCCTTCCTATCTAGGGGCAGAGTGAGATTGTGTCCTGCTTGTGAGATGCTCTAACGCAACACAGCAAGCCAGTGCTGTGAATGGCCTTACAGATGGGCTTGTGGACATTTGGCACCTGTTCCAGGGAGCAAGAGGGAAA
>NW_010269290.1:9769-18581 GCF_000690775.1 Eurypyga helias
GGTATGTGGTATGTGTGGGAAGTTTGCAGTGCATCAGCTCCCGCTCTATCAATTCTGTGGATAGAAAGTGGGTGATAATAACACTCGCTGTATGGATTTTGCAGGGTCTGTGGTGATCTGTGCTTCCTGCAGTAGAGTAGAGTCAATTTCTGTCTTGTCAAAAGTGGTTAGAAGTAGCCTAGTTTTGTCATGTGCTTGGCTCTAGGTATTTGTGTGGTAGCCGGGGCCTGGGCTGGCACTGTCAGGAGACCACTGCTTCAGACTTCCAACGGGATCATAGCCTAAGAGACAGAATACTGCTGAGGAAGGGAGTTTCCCACAACCTGTTCAGTGCTGCTGACTATGCATCTGTGCTATCTGTCAGTGTTATAGCCAGGGGTACCACACTTCCACCCTCATACCCTCTGAGAGCATCTCTTCAAGCTCCAGGCTTTCACGCTCCAAAGGTGGGATACAATGTCTCCCCTACCCTTTACCTTCATCCCCCCACTCCAGTTGTCTGTGATCCCAGTTGATCCTGGCTCAGCAGTCTTTCTGTTGGGAGCTGTGTGGCCCTGTGCTGATACAGATAACCAGGCAGTTTTCTCAAATCAAGGTATCATTAATCAGAGCAGTATCACAGGCCGTGAAAGGAAAACCTTTCTTTTAGCCCATTCTGGTAGTAGGACAGCTGCTTTTGCTTTTCTAGTCCCTCAGTGGATCAACGTGGTTTTTGTGCGTTTGGGCTCCAAATAGATATTCTCTTTCCCATGTCTCCAAGGAGGTGCTCTTAAAGCTGTATTTGGGTCAAACTCTTAGGAAAAATTCTCCTTATGACCTAAAACTAGCATTTTCCCAGGGGTTGTAGCAAGTTACTGCCTGTTAGTGACCTTAGTTGTGCTTAGCCAAAGGTGTCTATTTAGACTGAAGACAATACTTTTGAAGCTGTTTTCCTGAGATTTTTCTTTTAATAACTTTTCCTCTACAGTTTCTCTACAAATCCTCCTCTATGGACTTAAGTGAAAGTCCTTCCAGTCCAACATGGCCCTGGAAAAGCTTCCCCTTTAGCTAGTCTGGAACACGACTGATCAACTCCATGTCCTCTGCATTTTGATATTTGTTTCTGTTATGAAGTAATTAGGATACTCAAAATCAGAGTGAGGACACAAAACTCACTTTTGCAGAGGTGACCCCAAAACTATCGGCTAACTCTCCTGGCTCTGAACCAGTGATGTGCAAAAGAGCTCTGTGTTGCATCCTCTAATTTTTACTGTTACCACTCTCCATTGTGTAAAGAAACTCGCACAGGCAGACACTCATCTAATATTCCCATTAGAACAATCCTGCTAATACAAGTGATTTAAGCATAGACTTTTGTTGTAGAAATAATAGCTTAAGTGGAGGTGGAACCTCCTCTATACATCTTTCTTTCTTTCTTTTGAAATCTCAGGGCCTACAGCATATTATATGTCACAGGAAATATCGGTGTAACTGCATATTGTAATTTGCTTGCAGCACGTATCGTGGAACATATCAATGAAGTGTTTGACAATGATAGCAACACAGAAATAATCTGTTTTTATGATCTAGCAGACATTTTTTTATCAAGCTGTTTAAGTCTCTTATTATTTGTTGGTGGTGTAAGATCATAACAAGAAACACTGTGTAACTAATACTGCTTCCAAAGTGAAAACATTGCTTATAACATCTTCTCCATTGTAAAAAAAATGCCTTTCCAGAAAAGGCCTCTTCACCTGAGCACACAGGAATTAGTGTCATCAAGGGCTTCCCTCTGCATCTTCACATCTCTGCAAGCATTTGTGTAGTTGTGAGTGATGTAGTCTACAAATGAAAATGTCAGCCAGAAAGTGTTTATGCAATTTTGAAAATAATGTAGATACTGGAGTTGAATCTGAGAGAGATAAGAGTACACTGTATGTGTCTGTCTGTGTGTCTGTGTGTATGAGAGAAAGTGAACAAGAGAGAGATTACATTGTGTTAGAAAAGGAATGACAGTGTGTATTAGAAGGAGATAAAATTGTGTTTTCAGGGCCTCTGTGTTAGAAAGATTTCATTGTGCAGGTGTGTGTGTAGCTGTGCTTATGCTAAAGAGCAGATTTGTTTGTGTGTGTTTAGAGGGTGAGATCATGGTGTATATGCATTTTAGGGATGCAGTGTGTTACAGTATGCTGCATGTGTATGTATGCATATGAATGAGAGAGCCTACACTACGTATGTTAAAGAGAAGAAGGTCATACTGTGTGTCCTCGGAGAAGGATGGTCACAATGTATGTTTGTGTCACAAAATTAAAATATAAAGGGAAATATAATGAAAGTGTAAAAATAACACAGCATGTGTCTTTATATGCATGTCTGTAGGTATTCTAAATAATTTGGAAACTTTGTTTCAATTTTATTAACCAAAGAAACCACTGTTAGTGGTTTAGAAACATTTTTTCCAAAATTCTGGAATTACCTAGGGGTTTTTCTACTTTTCCACTCAAAACACTTAGTCTTTTAAAAATTGCTATTAAAATATTTGTTGAAGATGCAAAACTACATCTAGGGAAATACAACTCATAAAATTCCCCCCTGAAAAAAAAAAAGAGTCAATTGGAATAATGTTCATTTCATTGATGAACAGCACTTGGAGCAAACAGAAAAATCAAAACCCATCAGAACTTGTATTTTGCCCAAAGCAAATTTTAATGGCACTTGTTGGGTATTTCATGATTAATTCACTCAAAACAGTAAGTTACCAGAAAAACATCCTTCCCTCCAGGAAACATGAACATGTACTGGTGATTCAGAAGCTGGAAGTTGTGATATAAGCATACATTTTTAAAAAGAATGCATTATATCCTTTTTCACAAGTAATTTGTGAATCTGAACTGCCTGCTAAAAGCACTCCTTTGTATTCAGAAAGTAATTACCTGGATGTTGTTTTTATCTGTGTTGAGAAAAGGTAACATTTTGGATGTGATGGAGAAAAAGCGTAACTGAGCCGTATGATGGGGAATTAAGATACTCCTTTTTATGTGCTGAAGAGAGAAAAGAGATTTTTACTGTCTTCTCCCTGACTCAGACCTCCTCTGCATCTTGACAGCAATGCCTCTGCTTCCCTGTGTCTTTATCCCTATTCAGCTCTCAGCACCAGGCACCCCCTGCCTTCACAGCTCTGCTGGGGGGAGATGGCCCCTTCAGAGGTGCCCACGCTGCGTTCTGCTTCCGTGGAGAAGGGCTGAGCTGCAGGGCAGCCTGGCATCGCATTCCACAGCCTTCAGTTTAGCTATTGTCACCTTACTCAGGAGCAAAGTTGACGTGGACCACTGACAACTGCTTAAAGTGTTTTAATCTGACCTTGGCTTCATCATTTAGGTGATTTAGGCTGCTTGTGTTCCTGTGGTTTCATATTGCTGCCTGCATGAGAGAGGTGGTCTCCCTGTCCTCTCCTGCTTAGTCCCTGAGGTGACTGGATACTCCAAATTACCTCATGCAGTAAGGAGCAGAGAACTGAATGGTCAGAAGTTGCTTCTGCTAACCTGAACCTAGCATCTGCACGTAGGTTGGTGTTCTCCACAACCGTGATTCATATGCCCATCACTTCCCTGTCATGGCAACCTTGGGAAAAGCTGTCAGACTGCCAGGACGGGTGCCACACAGGTTTGGAGAGAAGAACTTGGCATCCTTCTCCACACCTGCTTCTAGCAAGGGGAAGAAAATATGCCTCAGAGTGAGTAGAGACTTCTTAGTCCTGCAAAGGCATGTGCAAGGACCAGGGAGAAAGTTGTAGGGGCCACAAGGGATGTTGTTGTTTGGCCAGCACTGGTTCCTCTCTACCTGGGATGGAATCCAAACCTTACCGCTGGCAGACTTGTAGTATCAACACCCATAAATCACTAATTCCAATGGGTACTCAGCCTGGATGAACTCCTTTGGCTTAGTGGGGATCCCTCAGTGTCAGTCTATAAGGCCATCATTGCGATTCAGCAGTAGTTAAGATCCATCTGTAAGTTTGCCTTTTTGGCCTACAGCCATCCCACCTCTGGCTGCAAGATTGGTGATAGGCTTGAGGCGTGAAAAAGGGTGAGACTCTGTGAATACTGAGGAGAAGAAAGTGAAGACAGAGCTCTTTCATCTGTTTCAGCACTAGCCCAAACGCAAGCCGTACCACTAGCAGTGCAGGACAGCCGTTAAACATCTGTGCTGCTTCGTACTGTCGCAGGATGAAACCTTCCCTGTCTCCCATGCTTAAGTAAGATGATAGGCAGATGTTTACTCAAACAGTTTATCTTTCCTATGCATTCCCCAAGATAGGTGTTGCGTCTAATTCTGGACCGCGCTGGTTTCAGAACTGGCAGTGTCTGGCTCTGCTATGCTTTTGACAACCTTCTCTTGGTGGCTGTGTCTCTCTGCACAGAAACACCCAACAAATCCTCCCCTTTGGACTCGCTCATGCACTTTGTAGCAGGTGCATCCGCTGGCTCTCTCATGTGCGCTTGCATTTATGTGCACTGCCAGGCTCGCCAACTCCCAGCACCTTCTTGTGATTCTCCTTGTATTTGCTGCTTTTCTACAGAGCCAGAGCTCCTGGAGTCAGGTGGTTGCATGAAGGTGCTGGCTGTCATTTAAAAAAGGGTGCAAATTTGTAGGTTTTCTAGCGGGGGAGAAAGCTTGTAAATGTAGTGCTATAATGGATCAAAAGAAACAAAATGAAAAGACACTTTGCTTGTTTGATTGCTTGATTTCTAAGTCAACTTAATGGTTTTTGGGGAGGTTCACAGCTCGGGTTTTTTTACCATTCCAGTGTGGATTTAGATAAACCTCTGTCTACACATGTGTCTTCTCAGCCACGTGTATAAAAATACACATGCGTTTGGGTGTAGATGTGCACACCCACACCTGCCAACTGCACATCTCCCCTTCTCACAGAAACCTTCGCTCCCACTCTGCCTTTCTGCAACTTCTGTCCAGCGCCTTTCCCTGGCTTACGGAGTCTCCACTGTTACTTGTACCGAGTAACCTTCTCCCCTGCTCTCCCTCCCTCCTCTCCTTCACTCCAGGAAAGCTCTTTCTGATTCTCTTTTCACTGATGTCTGGCATTCGTACCTCTGTAGACAGAGAATGGCAGGAAGACAGTGACGTGAGCAGACAGAATAACCGGGGAATAAAAAGGAGTTGGTTGAGAATCTGTAATTAGAAGCTCAATTTCCATTTCCTTCTCAGGCACTTTTAAAATCCCTTTTCAGGGGTTTCTTGACTGTCTCAAAATTGAATGTCATTGAGATTTTTTTCCTTTTTTTTTTTTTTTGCATCCTCTTGTTTCCTTGGCAACAAGTTGGTGATGCAGGAGCTAGAAATGTGCTGTGTCTCCGTGGAGATGTTGGCGTGGGTGTGCCATGGTGACATCCACGATGGACGCACAGCTCTACCAATCCTACCCCACCCCTTGCAATAAGCACAATAGGCCCAACCTCGGAGGTGACGCTTTTATTTTTAGCTTCATAGGTGTTAATCTGCTCTCTTTTCATTGCACATACCCCATGACGATGGGTCTAAGATGCAGATGCCTCATTAGTTACATCAGCACAAACTGACAGACTTGAGGAGGGCTTTTAGGGCCAAATCTTTAGGTCTGCATTCAGAAACTTCTTAACCTAGAAGAAAGTACACTACTATCTCGTAGGGGCACTCACTGCAATGAATTAAGGCTTCCCCTTTCTCTTAGAGAAGAAAGAGTTACCAGTCACTAATGAATAAGACTGTGAATCAGACCTCCTATGTTTCATTTTGTTCTAAAGTAAGTAATTTCTCTCTTTCATACTTCAAGCGCTGCTCATTTGGAGCGCAAAGAAGCTACTATCACTCTTGGCCTTGGGCATGGGAGATTAAATTTTATAGAGATGTTTAGCTGGGAGGTTCCAAGGCGATTCCCCTAAGACAAAACTGTCTTCTCCAAAGACACTGTTGCTCAGATTGCTCAGCCCTTGTTTGGGTCTGCCCAACAGCACGCGGGTAGAACGGTTCACAAAGCAAAAGTAAGTTGGGAAGACATCTGAGACTAGATCTCCCCAAATCCCTCAGCATAATGCTCCCTCTCCCTCCTGTCCCACACACCCAATATCATTCCAGTATTTGGTTTTGTTGTACATACAGCCTACACAGCCTTGTTATTCTGTATTTTGCATTCATCAGCGTTCTGGCTGAAAGCCAAGATCCTAACTCTCCTTTGACTTCGCTCTGGATACATACAATAGCAGAGCAAGGGCTAACCACAGTCTCATCAAATATCCAGAGATCTTACTGCTTTTTTTTCTTTCCTAGGAGGCTTTATGACATCACACAGAAACTGTGATGTCAACAAGGAACCCTCTGGGTAGGCTTTTGAGAGGTTGCTAAGGATCTTCTTATTGCCAAATGACTGTAACTTCATCCCAATGGGATTTGCAATACGGCTCATCCATGCAGCAATAAAGCCAAGTATCAAATTCTCCTTGCCAGAAAGACCAATTAAAGGATTAAATGTGAAAATCTGAAACCCATAACATCCATGGTGACAGGGTTTTCTTTTCTTTTTTAGACTGTAATCATCTTTTCAGCATATTGTTCTGGGATCAGCACCCTTGGGGATACATTAGCACGCGATTGATGGAAAGAAGCTGGAGAGGGAAACCAAAGTGAACCCAGCCAAGGCAAGATAAGATTCTCTTCCAGCCATGCTGGCAGATTTCTCTTCCATTCTTTCCTACACTTCTTCAGCGATTCAGGCACAGACTGAATTCATTCAGCTTCCAAGATGGCAAGGTGCTCGTTCAAAAGGTGTTTTATTGTGTGAAGCCAGAGGAAACCTGAGGAACAATCAGACATCAGAGGCACATTAAGAAGATGTGTCACTGACACATTATGTCAATGAGAAGGAGTCAATCCAGGTTCTGTCCTTAGGGACATTATGTTCCAAGACAGACACATAAATCTGACTCAAATGCCTTGCTTGTTGGATCTGAATCCAGAGTTTATTCCCAACTGCCACTGAAATCCAGGTCAGATTTTTCATTTTGTTTGCACTTGTATTGACAGGTGAAGGGAGCTGACACATCTGTCCAGCTCCAGCAGTATGCTCAGCATTGTATCTCGTGTTGTCTAAAGGAGGTCTCCTGCCTCAAGGAGCTAGCAGCCCACAGGTGTGATTTGATAAGACTCGGAACACTGTACAAGAGACACTTCTAAATTTGAGGAGGGAAAAGGCTGCATGTTTAGTGGGAGCAGAAGTGACATGGCAGTGGCCCAGCTTAAAATCTATTATGCAGTGAATTACCTGGAATCAACAGTAAGGATAGGGGAAGCTGCTGTTGGAAGACTAGGTAGAGAAAATGTGTCTGAAGTCACGTAACTAAAACTGAATAGAGAGGAAGATGAGCTCAAAACTTCTGCAGAACTATTCTACGGGATATTTTTTCCTCCTAGATTCGCCAACAGAAATTATCCTCTCTCTGCAAATAATTTTAATTAAAACATTGCAGTGATTATGTTTCCAGCCCAAGAATAGTTACTGATTTTGTAGGGAGAGTAAAAATTTTTCCTAAAGAAAAATACGTCTTCTTTCTCCCCCTCTTTCCCATCTCCAGTCTCTGGACCTGTGGGAATGAACCTCTACTCTTATCAGGAACACTGCAAGGCATAACCTGCCAGCTCAGGTTCTTCTCCATTTTGGGTAATCACAGGGAAGTCCCAGAGTACCTTTCCTCATACCCAACAGCAATAGATTTCCCCACGTCATTTGAAAAGCATGTACAACATGAAATAAAGTTCAGTTCAAATTTTTCTGGAGCCTTCTTCTGCTGTCTACCTTCTTGCATTTGTTAGTACCCCTTGGTGCTAGGTGCTGTATGCCCGGAATGAGGGAACTCACCCTATCTCTTGCCCCCAGGAGATTAGACAAGTATGCACCGAGTGTGTGATTGCTTTTGATTTCCCCTCCCTCCTTCCCCTGACTGAGATTCAGCAGCTTCTGCAACCTGACATGTTCCTGTCAGCTATCAGGGCACTAAAATAAACCTTTATCTCGTCTCTGCTGCCCTGAATGACAGGGCTGGCAATAGGTGCACGGCAGCCAGGCAGCCATTTCTGCCATATGCTCTTTCAACCTCACTGCATGTTAACACAGCAATCTGTAGCCTGGCAGATTTTCTGTTTTGCCTTGCAAGACCTACAAAAGGAGGCAACCCTGGTTTCTATCTTTTCCTATTGCAGTATCTTATCATGCTGGGTTATAACATCATTTCTCTTGCCTTCTTCCTCCAGCATTGGGTGAGAGTCAGAGCTGGAATACCAGTCCGATGCTAGAGAATGAAAATCCTGCTAATTCTCTTAAATTAGAATTGGCTGCAAAAATGGCCTTGGGGCCCACATCATAAATTGAGTTGAAACCATGCACCATGCAGGAAGAAAAACCCTATCTTCCTGTAGGGAGAGAAGACAATACATATTCACACTTCAAGCATGCACACCGTTGCCAACTAATCCTTCTTGTTCCACAAGGCTAATTTCAAAATAGCATTTATATGGCATGGTTTGCTGGGGAGGGCACTGATGAATCAGTTAGCTGCCCTTTATTACAAGCTTTGCACAACTGCTTCCTAGGCTGCTCTTTTCTACTGCCTTGCCTTCCCGTCATCTCTGTGCCACATGCTCCTTATTGAAAGGGCACCTGTTGAATAACCATGCAGCAAAGTTACTGAGCAGGGGCAATAAATAAGGTGAAGAACAAATACACAGCACAGTTCAAGCCACTGCTTTTCTATGGTCTAGCTGTAGGGACATGGGGATCCTGCTG
>NW_010269290.1:18637-29147 GCF_000690775.1 Eurypyga helias
TGCTGAGTAGGAAAGCCTAGAAGAGTGTTGTTAGCCCTAACATTGCTGCAACTCAGAGCAGTTCTTTGGCACCACAGGCATCACACGCGTCGTTGGCTAAATGAGCCCTACACCACGGCATTTGGTTAAATATTGCTGCCCGACAGCAGTTGGGAAGTCCAGACATTGTAGAAGAAATATGTTTGCAGCCAGCTGCTGTAGGAGTAGCATCTTGATGGGTCTGAAATTTGTATTCGTTGATTTGGAAACCTACCTGTGGAGCAAGTTATATTAACAGTGTACTACATTAGCAAAGAAACCTACCCAATATGCTGGCGGTTCTGCTGCTCCAGAATGTTGGTCTGTCCCTGTCACGAGGAGACTTCAACTCCCTAACTCATCCCATGTTTGACAAAGAGGCGGTAGCCACAGAGATAGTTTCAGAGATTCATCAAACTCCAGGAGTTTCATGACTATCATGTCTGGGTAGAGGACAGAGGAAGATTCAAATTAGTGAAGGAGGGAGGAGGAAACTCAAGTATTACTCAGTCTGTTTGGCAGCTTGAGTATGACCATCCCTGGGCAGACCAAAGGTCCATCTAGTCTACTGTCTTTGTTCAGGAGCCAAAACCAGGGATGGAGAGCAGCAATAAAAGAAACAGCAAAGTTGTTGACACTCCAGCCTCTAACAGTTTGCAGCTCTGATATTTTCTGAAGCAGAGAATGTCTGGCTAATCAGCAGGCACTAAGTTCTGAAAGAGCCACGGCAAGTTCTGTTTTCTCCCTTATAGCTAGGTCAGAAAAAGTTATTAGGGGGTACAGGAGTCAAATAAAGTGACTATCGAGGTTCACGGCTGTGTCAGGGAGAGTTTATAGAAAGTAGAGTAGAGAGGAAATTTTAAGAACATAGGGTAGAGATGAGGATACTGTGTGCCACGGTATCATAGAAAGAGTTTTGCCTCATGTGACTTCAAAAGGATCATATCTGAGACATTTGAAAAAGTGTCTTCATCACATACAGTAGCGTTAATTACTTTAAATGTGGATATGTTCAGCAGTGACTAATAATAAAGATGAACTATGTATGTCAAAGGGACTTAAAGAGAGATGGGTGAGGTGGTGTTTTTTGTGGGGTTGGTTTTTTTTTCCCTTTAGCACTGTGGTATTTGAGAAACAAGTAAGTTTATCAAAGTCTGAAAGCTTGTTAGGAGCAGTAAATATCTCACTGCAGTGAAAACCAGATATGGAACTATTTGAAATTATAAAAGAAAGGAGTGAGTGCTTCCTAAACACTGCAACAAATGTATATAGCTTTTAAATAATATGAACTCTAGGCTGAGCCTTAGAAATACAGATAATGCTTGTTGCCAGGGCATAACTGTATATACATAGAGAAAGGGTGGTTTGTTGCTCAGCTTTATACATCTTCCTGTTGAAGAATTGTTTCCTAACATCTGTGAAAAATGTCCATTTGTTTCAGAGGTGGTATTGCTTTATAAATTTTATTTAAGAGTAATTGAAGACTGGGACCAGAAGAAAGCACCAGAGACTATTAGGTCCCTGACTGGGTGATGGAGGAGAGAAGGAAGTGTGCTCAAAGTCAAGCATGGTATAAGTGGATCAGGTTCAATGGGATGTTGCAAAGGCATTTGAAAAACTGAAAGGAAGTGGTTCTGCAACCACACTTGAAAAATACTTGTAAAGTAATGTTTATCAAGGCACCTTTTTGGCAGTCTGAGGAATCCTAGCTTTGATCCTTCTTCATATTTAACCCCCAGGAAGAAGGAATAAGGATTGTAGAAAGACAGAATTCACAGCAGATCCAGTAATTTACCAGCAAATAATAATTAAAAATGACATGAGATTATGATTAGAACGCTTGGATAGATTTTACAAAAACACAAGATTGCACTGGATATAATGAAATAATTTTAAATATTCCCTCAAGTTATTAAGCTAGAGTAATTTTGCTTTTGTGGTTCACAAAGCAAAGTGTGACTACAAAGTAGAATTTCTGTCGCACTTAATAACATTGCAGGAGTCAGCAGAAAGATTTACCATCTCTTGGCTTTTAATAATGTCTTTGTAAAAACTGTTGTGAAATTCTCAGGATTAGGTGAAATGACATGTCCAGCACAAACAACTTTGACATGTAGATCACCTCGCTGCTACAAGACAGAAAGTCTTGTACAATAGAAGGTTGGAGGAAGTGACAGGAAGATAGGATTTAAGGACAGTTTTAAGATCAATGAAGGTAAAAAAAATGCTTCCTAAATTCTTTGTTTGTGGAGGAATACAGCACTACTCTAATGCTGAGCATGAGTTAGGTTTTCAAAGTACAAAACCGTCCTCTAGTTTCCCTGGGATGTGACGCTGCTGTACTTACACAGAAAGGATGTGTACATGTCCTGGAAAATAACAAGGCAAATTTCAGGCCAGTGAGGTTGGGCTGTGTGTGAAGAAGCGCTAATAAGAGCCTGCAGGAGTTTGATGAGATGGTAAAAAGGCAGATGCAGCAAAGTCCCATTTCCAGTGGGCACAGTATGATCAAAATTAAGTCAGACACAGTAACTCAACATCCCTTGGGAGACCATTTTGACTTCTTGGATGACTAAACATACAAGAGAGGCTGTATTCACCCAAGATCTAAGAATTAATAACCTTCCCTGGCTTCCCAGAAACAATGCTAAATGAGCACTATGTTTCACCAACTTTCCTCTCCCGGTTGGGCTCGGTTTTAGCCTATTAATTCCCAGTGGTTGCAGAAGATGCTGGAGGACCTTGAGGGCATTACAGTGCCTCAAGCCGTGCCTTGGCAACTCTTGAACGTAATGCAAGAACGAACATCACCACGCTGCTCGCTATTCAACGTTAGTGGCTAACAGCTGGGCAGGGGGGTTCTAGCGTGTATCGTGTGTAATATGGAGATTTCCTGACACTGTTGGGTTGTTACCTCTTTGTGCTTGGTGTTGCTTGAGGACTCAGGTTTGTTTTCTCTGAGCTTTTGGGTTTTTAGCTTCTATCCTTAAGTAGGAAACCAATGTCATTTAAAGTTTTAGTCAGAACTCAGGACTGTTCTTGAACAGAAGGCCCATGCCAGTCTTACCTTTGTACTGTGACTGACCTTGAGAAAGCTGGACGTGTAAAGTTTGCTTTTCTAACATTACAAAGTCTTACTTCCATTTTAGAATGTACCCAAGGAAATAGCTTGCAAAAAGCCATGTTGAGAAAACACAGATCCCTGACTTGAAAGGAACTCTAAAATGAGGAAGCTCAGAATTACAGTTCCTGAAGCAGCTGAAATTGTACTCTCTTGTATCTGTTCTTAACAATAGAACCTTTCAGCATATGATCATACGATACAGATAAGATTGTCAAACTCTCCATCATTTACTGTGCAACACTGTTCATACTTGAGCTTAGCTTTCATAACAAACAGAGAATGAACTTCTCTTTCCCCCTCTCTGGCTGAATAAATTAGGGTAACAAGGAAGAATTACCCTTCACATTTTATAGCAAACAATGTTCAAATAAATTTTAACTTGACCCCACTGGGATGAACCCGTATGAGAAGACCGTCGGGATCAGCACGCTTGTCTTCTCTGATGCAGGCGGTGAACGAATGCCTTTTTCCTCCTTTCTCCCTCGAGCTGGAGGAGACCTTTCCACCTCCGCTGAGCACTGCATCTCCTGTGCCATTACCTGAGTAGGCAGAAAGCTCCCTGTGTGCTTGGCTGCAGGTCCTTGTCACCTCCCTCGCTGCTTCCCGCTGCCTTCCTCAGGCGAAGGAACTCTCTCCGGCCTCTGCTTGTGTCAGGTTCTGCCTCGTCTGCTGGGTAGAAGGGACTGGCAGCTGTGGTTGGCAACTGCACCAGAGGGATGGGACAAGCAGGGTGAACTGTGCGTGCAGGTTGTAGGGCAGAGAAAGGGGTGCAGTGGGTGTGAGACAGGACTGGCTTCTCTGTCACTTGTGTTCTGTAATACGGTTCTGTCGGGTAGTGAGTGGGGCTGTAAAACAGCCCGGAGAGATTAAGCTAGCAATTGCTGGAAAGCTTCTCTTTCTCCTTGCCACCAGAGCCACTTGGGGAAGTAGCTAATCCCCCAGATTTGCACAGTAAGAAAGTTCACTGTTATGCTTGGACCAGCTTCTAAACCTCCAGAAAAATGTGCTCCAGAAAGACAGCTCTGTATCCTGTGGAGATGAGCTAAACCAGGGCCTTTCACTGCAACGCAATTTCCATGCACAGGGCAGCAGGTTTGGATTCCTGCCTGCACAGTCCTGGACTCTCAATAAAATTCCATCTGTGTTTCCTGCCCTACGGGGTGAATTCCTTTGGCTAACAGTGGGATCTTGGAAGAGAAATAATAATTGCTGTACCAAGGCACTCATTTGAAGGCTGGGCATGGCGCAGCTCTGGCAACGTAGAAGTCTTTTAATGCACACACCCATCATGGCAGAGCTCTGATGCTGCTGGAGCGAGGTGATGATAATCAGAGCTATGGGAATTTTAACTATGAATTTTCATTCTCCAGTACGGATGACTTTATGGACCAAATAGAGCACTTCTTAGCTTGTATGAATGTTACCGTCGCTACTTGCAATTTACGTAGGTTTGATACTGAAATGCATCAAAATCACTATGAATCCATCTCCCACTTCTAGCAGGATTCTACTTACAGAGAACTGTAACAAGGTTTTGGCTGTGGTGAGAGGGACCTACAGACCCGTTATCCACCCAAGCCCTGTGCTCTGCATTTTGAATTGGGGAGCTCTTCCTCTTTAATTGGATGCAGTGAGTTTTGTGTTGGGGATCCCACTGCAAGGGAACAACTCTCCATATGCCATGCCTGCCTGGCAGACTGAGGTTTATGGGCTTTCCTCTTTCCTCTTAGTGGGTATCTTGTGGCTAATCTAAATGAAGCCAAGGCAAGGAGAGATGCTTTTTGGAGCTTTTAGGCAGGTGGATGTTTACAGTTTTTCTTCCCATTTAACTTAGGGTAAATTTTGCTGTTCTGACTCTCCCATGTTCAGCTCTGGATAAGCAAAAGGATCCTGTCAGCTCACTCCACCACCTCACACTTCTCCAATACAAATAATCCTATGTCCTTTAACCATCTCTGTGTTTTTTGGAGTCTGTTGCTGTGGTCCTGATCGATGCATGGCCTGGTCACCATATGCCTGTGAGTGAAGCATGGCCACAGCTAGAAATTCTTACTGCCCTTTCCTGAAGGGCTGAAGGCTAGGGCAGATCTTATCTGTTGGGTGCCCCTCCTTCCTGGAAACTTCACCCCATAGCTGACACTGCAGTGCCAAGTAAGGGCGTTTTTCTCTCCTCCCATCCATTTCCTGAGTCCAGGATCCCTCAGGTACCTTCCTGCATGCAGACTGGTTCTACACAACTCGGCTGTTTTGCTGGAGAGAAGGAAGAGTCTGACCTGCTGAAGGGACAGGAAGGAAGGAGGATGAACCTGTCACTACACACTCACCTTCTGAATGCTGGAGCAGCTGGATCATCATCCCCACTCTGGGCTGAATGAGGGGGGCTCACACCTTAGCCTTTGCCTCTGTCCCAGTCCCCTCGCACCCTGCAGCATGGAGCAGTGTAGACATCCCCTGTGGCGCTGTAAGGTGGCCAGCCTGGATGCTGACAGCAACTTGGCCATGGCAGGATTCGGAGTAAACGATGGAGCCAGCCTGAGAAACAAGGTGAGGTGGCCCATGCTGAGCTCCTGGTTACCCCTGACTCTTGTTCAAAGCTTTCTTTGCTGAGCCTGTGCTGCAGCGTCAGGGACTGCTGCGTGTACCCAACCGCACACATTGAAGGGTCCATGGAGAAGTAGGAAGGGACTTCCTGGAACATTCTGCCTCATATTTGGTTTGTGAAGTATCACATTCCTCCATGGCAGACTATAACTGCACTCAGAGTAATAGCTGATAGGCTGTCTGCTTTCAGTGTGATGGCATTTTTCTTTTTGACAGACAAGCAGATGAGATTTCATTTTATTGAAGAGTTATGGTCTTCAGCACTAAGCTGTGCTGGGATTGTTGTGTTTGCATTTTTGATGATTTGAAGCTCAATAATAATTAACATTGATCTGGGCTTTCTAGAGACTGTTTTTTTGTGCATGTTAAAAATATTCCTACCCTTGCTCGCACCCAGATACTCCAGTTTGTATACACCACACAATTTACGGAAAACACATTTTTTTCTAAGAATGATGAGAACAGGGAAATTATTGAGGCCATTTCTTGTTCTGTTTCCTATGGTAAAGTCAGGTGTCTTGAGTTCTGTGAGCCCAGCTGTGCAGGCATGGGAAGGCAAATGGAAATCGCCGGGAATAAATGCAGAGCACCTGGGAATATCTCCTTGACTAGCAGGATGACAACAGGTGCTAATGTCATGTGTGTTCAGTGTGGTGGAGCAATCAACCACTCAATAAAGGCACTGAATGAATTAGAGCATTCCTGGGCTGGTATTTTCTGAAGCCTTCTCTGCAAGAGTAAGTGGCATTGTGGGCTTTTGAAAATCACGGGTTTAAAGCCACTTATTTCAGCCTGCACTGTACAGGCAGTCTTAGGTCAAAATGAACTAGGCTCTCCTTTTCTATTATTAATAATTCAGGTTTAATGTAAATCCAAGGTAAATTGACATAAGTGTTCCTTATACTGAAAAATGGGTAGACCTCCAAGGAGATTCATGACTATGTCTAAATCATTTAGAAAAGGAGTTTGGTCATAGTGTTGCACTGCACTATTTTGTGTCATTAATCCATAGATGAGTGTCATTAATCCGTAGATGACTGAACATGAGGCCAAATGAGACCAGAATTGCAAAGTTACTGAAGAGGCAAAAAATGCAAATGGGCCAACAGTGGGATTTTCAGGAAAAAAAAAATAAAAAATCTTTATAAAATTGGCTTTTTTCCCTTCAGCATGAAAGTTGGCTAACAAAAGGCGAGGCTACCACTATACGTGGAGCATATGAATAAAGAGAAACCCCAGTCTATCTCCCAATGAAAGCAAGGCACTCACTTCAGTGCTGTTTTTACTGGAGCTTTAAATATCCCTAGTAACGGGACTTTCACAGTACTTCTCTCGAAGAGACGCCTCTTCAGCTTAGCATGCTTACCACTGGGACAGCTCTTACAGGCAAACTATCTTCCTTCTTCTTGGTTTTATTTAACTTTGTCCGGCCAGGGAATCAGCCTGATTACAGTCCCAAAAGCAGGTTGAAACTAGGTGGCTCTTCAAACCAAAGCTGAAGCTGTTACCTGAATTAGCAGCTGGATTGAAGATGCTTTTTCTGTGAACCAGTGTGGACCTGGAGCAGCTGGGCTAACTTCACGTGTTCCTAAACCTTGCCGCAGACCTGGGCAGGGAAAAAGTGCTGGTTTTTGTCTCTCAGTCCACCCACCCTGTGTTGTTGCAACCACTGATACATCTCATTACTCTGAAGTGATCTGAACCTTTTTAAATAGAAGTCATGGATGGCTTTGAATTAAAGGAGTCATCTTAATAATTACATGAACCATACCTTCCTTCCCAGTGAAGGAACATGTAGTATATGCCAAAGTGTGGGTTAATATAACCCTCAAATGATTCCTTTCCCTTCTTGAGGCTTAGGGCTTTTGAAAATATCACACTTCTCCACCTCCTTAACTGTCATTTAGTCAAGTCTCACAAGTGAAGCATTTAAAATCTATGGTCATTGTTCACCCCCTCCTGCAAGCCCTCTTCCCCAGCCACCCATTCATGTTATTTGTTGGAACTGCTCTTCCTTTTATTTGTGTGGATTCAAAAGCCAAGGTCAAAGGGGCCTTTCAGGGCATGTCTACACCGCGCAATGTGGTGTTATCCAGAGACTCTGAGGGAGTGCTGAATGAGCTGGTGTTGGCAGTGCAGTGCAGAGGCAAAAGTAGCAGGGAGATTTAGATTAGATATCAGGAAGAAGTTCTTCCCGGAGAGGGTGGTGAGGCACTGGCACAGGTTGCCCAGAGAAGCTGTGGATGCCCCATCCCTGGAAGTGTTCAAGGCCAGGCTGGATGAGGCTTGGAGCAACCTGGTCTAGTGGAAGGTGTCCCTGCCCATGGCAGGGGGGTTGGAACTGGATGGGCTTTAAGGTCCCTTCCAACCCAAACCGTTCTCTGATTCTAAGACTCTATGCATGGGCATTTGGATGCAAACACCCCATCTTGGCTTGATTGACTTCAAGAAATTCACCTCCTCTCCTTGCCTTGAGTTTTGCTTCTGATGTTCATCAATACCCTGGCTGAAGTCTGTGCTTTTAATTCCCTGTCACTCCCTTCGGACTTTTCACTGAAGTGACTTGTCCTTTTTTTCCTTCTGTGTTACCAGGTAATTTACCTTACAGGTTGAAGTGATGACATAGGCAAAATGTCAGGATAAGGGATGCTGGGATATGATTTTCATGACCATATAAATGGCTAAAGATTTTGAAGTCCAACTTTTACATCTACTTCAAGGGTCCTGATTTGTCTGACCTAGTTTAGGCTTCTGCTTTAGGATGATCTGAATTGCACCTTCCAGATTCCTATGTCATTCTCACCAAAGGGTGTCCGGGGTGATGCTCTCAGATGGGGTCACGCACGCTTGACCAGAGGAGTCCCATCTCCCAAGGGCACCGGGAGCAGTCATGTGGGTTTGCAAGTGCCCGTGAGCTCATGACACGCTAACTTCATGGTGGAGGTGAGTCCCCAATGACTCCTGAGGCTGGGGCAGAGGCTCCTAAGTCCCACAGGTGTATGCCAAAATGCCATTGCACTGCTCCTCAGGGCCTTGGCGTGGTGCTGCCAGAAGGGGAGGATGTCACGGACACCCCTTCCTCAAATTTGATGCCCATCGCTTTCTGCTGCTCCACTTCTTACCTGTCTTCTTTCATGATGACACAGTTTGCCGCCTTTTTCTCTGCATGCATTTTCTGAGGCTGAACCTGATTTTTGCTATTTAATCCTTTGGTCTACTTCTGTGTCAGCTGGTGTTTGCAATCCTTCCCAGTTTAGAATCTTCTCTGAATGTCATTATCATAGCATTATTTCCCTTTTCTAGACTGTAAAACCAGGACTAACGCTGATACCTGCTTGACCCTAAAAGGCACTTCCCTTAACTTACATACAGATATAGACAGCTAGATAAGATTCTCTTTGAAATGCTGTTTACTTTCCTTAAAGAAATATGGGGTATTGGGAACTGCAATGATGTCATAGCAACTGAATATGATTATGTAGGAGTCTGCGCTGAGGGGTATTCCAGAAATTGTACCTATAAGTGTATGAGTTTATTTGTATAAGCTCGCACGTGCGTGTGAATGTTTGTGTTAAGAATTTATCTAGATATATTTGAAGAGCAAAGGCCTTAATAATAAGCTAAACTGATTTTTTTTTTTCTCTTTTGCGGGCAGTTTTGCATTAGAACTGAATTACAAGCAACTCCATGGTGTGGCAGAGAAGTTGATGTAGTGACATTAGCGCTAAAAAAGAGAACAGCATCTCACTGTGCCTCCTAGACACAGTAAATAGAATAAGCTAAATTTGAATTTTGGTAGATGAGATCCTAAAAATCCAGTAGTCTTTTTATATTTTTAACATGCTCAGCATTGTCATACATTGGTTTAACTGTTGTCTGGAGTATTTTTTCACAATGACAGATATAGCTATCCTGCTCATCTATATTCTGAGAAAACAGGGTGTTATAACTTTCAAGACGCGTGCTTGGGGGGGGTGGGGGCTGTGCGTGCGCATTAATGTTCGCTCGGGCTCACGCCTCGCCATGATTTTCTGTGCATGCAAACCCATACATTTTTGTTCCCACACGTGCGTGGGGTGGGGTGGGGTGGGGTGGTGGGGATCTGCATGTGTGAACGTGCACATCTTCCTCCTAATAGTTCATAGCGATTAGGATGCAGGGATCAATAGATGGATTTAGGCACTGGAAGCAATTGGGATCTATATGGAAGGGAAAGGAATGATTTCTGTAGGTGTTGAAGCTATTCTGAAGGAAAGAAAAAAAAAGAATCTGTTGCAGGAATATAATTTTCCATGCTTATGGATGGTCTGTAGGATGGACCGAGGGAACAAGGGGGAAAGTTGTCCCAGTGGGTGCTGCAGGACACACCACGCAGGGTTCATGCCTGCACGTATGAAGGCAGCATGCACATGCATGTTCGCCAGTGTGAGGACGAGGGGGAGGGGGACTTAAAAGTCTATTAAAACAGCCATTTTAACATATTTTCCGATTCCCATTTAGCTGGCAGCTCCCACCTACGGTACGTCACCTGTGCATGGCATACCCCCCAGTGCAGAAATCCCGCTCCTGGCCGCAGCCGGGTGCTGGGGGCTTCGGCTGCACGGGTGGGAGTGGGGCTGGGGGGCTCCCCCCTCGACACACCCCCTCTGCAGTGTCCCCTCTCCCCTGTCGCCTCTGTACAGTGGGAAAGTCGTTGGGTAATTGGGTCCAGATTGAAGATTTTAATTATTCATGAGGCTGGCAAGGGACTTGGGGGGTGGCTGCTGG
>NW_010269291.1:0-2699 GCF_000690775.1 Eurypyga helias
TCGCTAAGCGATTTCATCTACTGCAAATCATTTCCTAACTGTTAGAGATTCATTTTCCTCCCCCTGGAGCTGGAGCGCAGTGGGTCGATGGGTCGGAGTCGTTTGCACCCGTTCCACAGTTTGGCTGCAAACTCTGTCTTTTCAAGACTGCGTGTCAACCTGGGACATTGCTAAAAAATACTTGAAAGGAAAAAAAAGAAACATTCACGGCCCAAACAGAGCAAATTTCTCAGCCATCCAGCCCGGGCCATCAGGTTAGGGCGTTTGGGATTTTGTTGTTGTTGGTTTGGGTTTTTTTTTTCTCCGTTGCCCGGAGGTTTCTGTGAGATCTCAATGCAGTGAGCTGTATTTTCATAATGGGCAATGCTTTGTAATCTCATTTGGAGTCAGTGATACAACTTTATGCCCCCTTGTCCTAAAGAAGGAGAGTTTTAAGACTAGCACACAAAAACTACGACAGCTATCGCAAATGTCTTTCTTGAGTGAAAGTTTTAAGGGGTGTTTTATCACATCCACAACCTTTCATCTTTAAAAAAAAACTAATTCTAAAATGGTCCCTATAAATATTTCCATGTAGGGGTCTGGGGCATTTGGGTGATGGTGTGAGGATGAGAGACGTGCAGACCGAAGGGGCCACTCGGAGCCAGGACTGAATGAATCCCGGCAGCGCTACAGGTTCCCTTTTCTTTAGCAGCTTTCAGGATTGATTGGAAACCGTTCCTTAGCTAGGGATTCCAATGTCATCTTCAAATGGTCCCTATAAATATTTCCATGTAGGGGTCTGGGGCATTTGGGTGATGGTGTGAGGATGAGAGACGTGCAGACCGAAGGGGCCACTCGGAGCCAGGACTGAATGAATCCCGGCAGCGCTACAGGTTCCCTTTTCTTTAGCAGCTTTCAGGATTGATTGGAAACCGTTCCTTAGCTAGGGATTCCAATGTCATCTTCAATTAACAAGGAACAATTAGCGCAGTGATTACCCTGGCTCCGAGGTCTACGCATCAGAGGAGATGAAATAGCCTCGCACAGCTACCCGTTTCCCAGAGAAAGCCGGTTTCACAAGTAGCCCCAGAGGAGGTGCTGGGGGAGGTAGTGGAGGGGGGTCTGCGCGGGGGGCGGCGGAGCATCGCGTATAAATCCCAACGCGTGAACGTGGGTAGGGGAGAGAGCTCCGGACCGAAAGCGGGGCACTTTTATCGAACCGGGTTTGTTGGAAGAGGAGGCCCTGACCCTCTCCTGGCTTCTCCCTGGGGAGAGCGGATTGCAGCACTCTTCCGCTGCCCAGCCCGGAGACCCCTGCTCCCTGCCCCTCCTGGAATGCCTCCCCGCTTCACAGGGAAACACCTTGCACCGCTCTTTCTTTCCAAGCCCTTCTTTCCTCGTTACCGTCCACGGGGAGCTTAAGTTTTGCTAGAATAATGATTGGAATCGTTAACTTGTTTATTCGGATTTACCCTTGCTGCTTTCGTCTTCCATCTAATGAAACGCCGCTTAAACTGCTTGATCATACCTGAAACTCCTTTACCTCTGGCCCCTAACACTGTGTGTTTAGGCACAGTTTGGGTGCTTTGGTGACCAGAGTTAGGGAAGAAATTTAATACGGGGCAACACTTCTTCCTTTCCTACTGTTGAGAGAGCAGAAACCGTTCTCCTTCACTACATTTGTTAGGGCTTAGTTACAGGGAACAACTTTTATTTGTCGGCCTCTTACACATTTTGATCATTTATGTGCCAGTAAAACAGGATCGTTTAGCCTGAAGAATTAGTTATTATAAATCGAATATCTATGTCGAGTTGTGTGCGTGCTGCATTAGCATTGTAGGAGCACTATAACTTTCTTTTTTTAATCCATCTGGTTACTTCTAATCTGAGGTCTAACTGGTGAAGTGTTTTTTGCTAATAAAATACATATAACAGTATCTCTGAGGTTCCTATAGAGAAAGGACACTGTGGGGTTGGGGTTTGTTGGGGGTTTTTTTCCTTTTACTTTTTTTGTCTTTACCCTGGGAAGTGGTTAAGTTTGGGTGTTTGACATTAATAGGCAAAGACAGCCTTTGAGGAGGGCTGCTGTTGGCTTTCCTGCAAATGCTCCAGCCCTCAGAGGGCTGTTTGATTTTCCAATGGTTGAGCAAGATCTAGCCTGGCCGAGTTACACACTACCTAGCTGAGGGGAAGCCCGAGAAAGCTCTTCTCAGCGGAGCAGGAGGGAGCTCGGGTGCGGGGTTCCCACCTGAGTTGTAGTTGACGATGTCCACTCCCAAGGCAGGGCTCTTTCTTTTCCTGGGCCTCCCCTTCTGGACTGTGCCAGTGCCATTGAAGTAAGGCAGGGCCAGCCCTCCACTCTTGGCAGCCAGGTCGGTGTAGCTCAGCTGAGAGGGATATTCTCCTTGCAAAAGGGACTCGAAGTGGGCCCTGCAGTAAACCAGGTTGTCCTTCATGCCAAAGTGATCACCCGTGGTCAGAGTCTTGTTGCAGGTGGTGCAGGTGAAACAACTCAGGTGATAAACCGACTCCCTGGCCCTCATGACCATTTCGGAGGCTGAGATCCCAAGGTGGCAGCGGGCACATCTCTGCACGGAGAACCTTCTGAAGGAAACCGGAGAGTGGGTATCAACTAGAAAGGTGAAAGCAGACCTCGCCCCGGTACCGCCCGCCCTCCCTCCCGGCCACCGGCGGTGGGCAGCGAACCTCTCCCCGCC